>NW_028124745.1:0-89528 GCF_965194825.1 Balaenoptera physalus | reverse complement strand
TTTGACCGATGGGAAGCGAGACTTCTTTGTCGCGCTGATTTGCCTTTCCAGGTTGCTTGGTTGGCCAAAAAGGGCGTATGCGTTTTTTCCTGAATATATTCAGGAAAAAACGCATACGCCCTTTTTGGCCAAGGGCATCATTGTCAACGTTTTGCCGCTTTTCATGTGCTTTAAAGGCGATTCGAATCTACCTCCTGAAATCTGTTTCCTGCAATTCTGCCTTGATTTCAAATCCTCTTCTTTGCCTTCCCTCAATATATTTGTGGACGAGAGTTATCATTTATAACTCTGCAGGTTTGTGAATTGCAGTGCCCTGAAGCTCCATTTTACAAGTCGCTTTTTCGGGAGCCGGCCGCAAAAGCGCAGGATGGCTTCAGGCCCTGTTCTGGTTCCGGGGGGCAGGCTGAGCCTGTGGTTAATTCTTCTTCCTGATGGGAAAATAGAGTGACCTGTGCCTGTCCCAACACCAAGAGCTAGTCTCTCATTGGTTCCCCGTCTTCCCGTTCATCCTCAGGACAAATTGCAACCTGTACGGAACAGGAGGTTAAAGGTGCTGAGGCTCCAAGTAGGGAGATTGCTAGTAAAGTGGCTGGAATGGCGAACCCGAGCACAAGGAGATGAGAAATGAGGTGCGTTTTAGAAACCTTTCCCCATCACACGGTGTACCATCTTCTGGGTTTCTCATGCATGTTTTCGATGTAGGAAGATGCCCTTGAACCTGGAGATTTGGGACCCATGCGATGGGTAGCACGCAGTATTACTTTAAAGGGTCTGCGTTTGCTCACCCAACCTCACCAAACCTCTCAGCCCCAAGAGTGTCCACCCTTATGTCTCATCCAGCTGTGGGTCTAGATATGGTCAATCCAGGTTGCATCACAGCCCCTGAACGAATTGTGTAAGAATTTCTCTCTCTTTCCCTGTCTTTGTTTCATGGGTTTTTAAAAGTAATTTATTTTTATAATGGGGTTTAGCTGCTTTTCACGGCTGTGTTTAGGCCGCTTTACACCCACTCGACACACTAACAGAGAGATATCAATACATAGGTTTTAAGATTATTACTGGTCAGATATATTCTTGTGCGGTGAATCGGGCGTGTTGAGTCCAGTTCTCTGAGCAAGGAGTAGGTCTTGTCTATTCCATATTGGGTTTATGGAACGGTATCTGAGCTAATTTGAAACTCTTGTTTTATGTATCACCCCACCTCACCTTTCCCGTTAAGCAGCCATAGTGTGTTTTCTGCATGTGTGACTCTCTTCTGTTTTGTAATTCAGTTCAAGTGTAACGGTTTTTACATTCCCTCTATAAGTGACACCTTATGAGAAGTGTCCTTTTCTGTGTGACTTATTTCACTTATCGTCTTACCTAAATCCACTCATCATGCTGCTACTAGCCTTATGACATTGATTTCATGGCTGAGTGATATTCCATTGTACATAACGACCACAACTTTTGTATCCATTTTTCGCTTTCCTGGGATATTTAAGGTGGAAGGAAGTGGAGGTCCTTGTCAACAGAGCAGCCCTAAACTTTGGGGTGCTTGTGTCTTGCTGATTTTCAATTTTCCCGCTTTATCCCCCCATGCGTGGAAGTGCCCTATGCTCTCTAAGCTGTGTTTTTTAGATGTTTCAGGACACACCGTACACTTCTCCAGAGTGGCTGTTGGCAATGTACATCCCGCCCATCAGTGTAGCAAGGCTCCCATTTCTCCATGGCCTGTCCTGCATTTCTGGTTTTGACACTTTTTTCAGCATGGCCCTTTTGACCGATGGGAAGCGAGACTTCTTTGTCGCGCTGATTTGCCTTTCCAGGTTGCTTGGTTGGCCAAAAAGGGCGTATGCGTTTTTTCCTGAATATATTCAGGAAAAAACGCATACGCCCTTTTTGGCCAAGGGCATCATTGTCAACGTTTTGCCGCTTTTCATGTGCTTTAAAGGCGATTCGAATCTACCTCCTGAAATCTGTTTCCTGCAATTCTGCCTTGATTTCTAATCCTCTTCTTTGCCTTCCCTCAATATATTTGTGGACGAGAGTTATCATTTATCACTCTGCAGGTTTGTGAATTGCAGTGCCCTGAAGCTCCATTTTACAAGTCGCTTTTTTGGGAGCCGGCCGCAAAAGCGCAGGATGGCTTCAGGCCCTGTTCTGGTTCCGGGGGGCAGGCTGAGCCTGTGGTTAATTCTTCTTCCTGATGGGAAAATAGAGTGACCTGTGCCTGTCCCAACACCAAGAGCTAGTCTCTCATTGGTTCCCCGTCTTCCCGTTCATCCTCAGGACAAATTGCAACCTGTACGGAACAGGAGGTTAAAGGTGCTGAGGCTCCAAGTAGGGAGATTGCTAGTAAAGTGGCTGGAATGGCGAACCCGAGCACAAGGAGATGAGAAATGAGGTGCGTTTTAGAAACCTTTCCCCATCACACGGTGTACCATCTTCTGGGTTTCTCATGCATGTTTTCGATGTAGGAAGATGCCCTTGAACCTGGAGATTTGGGACCCATGCGATGGGTAGCACGCAGTATTACTTTAAAGGGTCTGCGTTTGCTCACCCAACCTCACCAAACCTCTCAGCCCCAAGAGTGTCCACCCTTATGTCTCATCCAGCTGTGGGTCTAGATATGGTCAATCCAGGTTGCATCACAGCCCCTGAACGAATTGTGTAAGAATTTCTCTCTCTTTCCCTGTCTTTGTTTCATGGGTTTTTAAAAGTAATTTATTTTTATAATGGGGTTTAGCTGCTTTTCACGGCTGTGTTTAGGCCGCTTTACACCCACTTGACACACTAACAGAGAGATATCAATACATAGGTTTTAAGATTATTACTGGTCAGATATATTCTTGTGCGGTGAATCGGGCGTGTTGAGTCCAGTTCTCTGAGCAAGGAGTAGGTCTTGTCTATTCCATATTGGGTTTATGGAACGGTATCTGAGCTAATTTGAAACTCTTGTTTTATGTATCACCCCACCTCACCTTTCCCGTTAAGCAGCCATAGTGTGTTTTCTGCATGTGTGACTCTGTTCTGTTTTGTAATTCAGTTCAAGTGTAACGGTTTTTACATTCCCTCTATAAGTGACACCTTATGAGAAGTGTCCTTTTCTGTGTGACTTATTTCACTTAGAATCGTCTTACCTAAATCCACTCATCATGCTGCTACTAGCCTTATGACATTGATTTCATGGCTGAGTGATATTCCATTGTACATAAGGACCACAACTTTTGTATCCATTTTTCGCTTTCCTGGGATATTTAAGGTGGAAGGAAGTGGAGGTCCTTGTCAACAGAGCAGCCCTAAACTTTGGGGTGCTTGTGTCTTGCTGATTTTCAATTTTCCCGCTTTATCCCCCCATGCGTGGAAGTGCCCTATGCTCTCTAAGCTGTGTTTTTTAGATGTTTCAGGACACACCGTACACTTCTCCAGAGTGGCTGTTGGCAATGTACATCCCGCCCATCAGTGTAGCAAGGCTCCCATTTCTCCATGGCCTGTCCTGCATTTCTGGTTTTGACACTTTTTTCAGCATGGCCCTTTTGACCGATGGGAAGCGAGACTTCTTTGTCGCGCTGATTTGCCTTTCCAGGTTGCTTGGTTGGCCAAAAAGGGCGTATGCGTTTTTTCCTGAATATATTCAGGAAAAAACGCATACGCCCTTTTTGGCCAAGGGCATCATTGTCAACGTTTTGCCGCTTTTCATGTGCTTTAAAGGCGATTCGAATCTACCTCCTGAAATCTGTTTCCTGCAATTCTGCCTTGATTTCAAATCCTCTTCTTTGCCTTCCCTCAATATATTTGTGGACGAGAGTTATCATTTATAACTCTGCAGGTTTGTGAATTGCAGTGCCCTGAAGCTCCATTTTACAAGTCGCTTTTTCGGGAGCCGGCCGCAAAAGCGCAGGATGGCTTCAGGCCCTGTTCTGGTTCCGGGGGGCAGGCTGAGCCTGTGGTTAATACTTCTTCCTGATGGGAAAATAGAGTGACCTGTGCCTGTCCCAACACCAAGAGCTAGTCTCTCATTGGTTCCCCGTCTTCCCGTTCATCCTCAGGACAAATTGCAACCTGTACGGAACAGGAGGTTAAAGGTGCTGAGGCTCCAAGTAGGGAGATTGCTAGTAAAGTGGCTGGAATGGCGAACCCGAGCACAAGGAGATGAGAAATGAGGTGCGTTTTAGAAACCTTTCCCCATCACACGGTGTACCATCTTCTGGGTTTCTCATGCATGTTTTCGATGTAGGAAGATGCCCTTGAACCTGGAGATTTGGGACCCATGCGATGGGTAGCACGCAGTATTACTTTAAAGGGTCTGCGTTTGCTCACCCAACCTCACCAAACCTCTCAGCCCCAAGAGTGTCCACCCTTATGTCTCATCCAGCTGTGGGTCTAGATATGGTCAATCCAGGTTGCATCACAGCCCCTGAACGAATTGTGTAAGAATTTCTCTCTCTTTCCCTGTCTTTGTTTCATGGGTTTTTAAAAGTAATTTATTTTTATAATGGGGTTTAGCTGCTTTTCACGGCTGTGTTTAGGCCGCTTTACACCCACTCGACACACTAACAGAGAGATATCAATACATAGGTTTTAAGATTATTACTGGTCAGATATATTCTTGTGCGGTGAATCGGGCGTGTTGAGTCCAGTTCTCTGAGCAAGGAGTAGGTCTTGTCTATTCCATATTGGGTTTATGGAACGGTATCTGAGCTAATTTGAAACTCTTGTTTTATGTATCACCCCACCTCACCTTTCCCGTTAAGCAGCCATAGTGTGTTTTCTGCATGTGTGACTCTGTTCTGTTTTGTAATTCAGTTCAAGTGTAACGGTTTTTACATTCCCTCTATAAGTGACACCTTATGAGAAGTGTCCTTTTCTGTGTGACTTATTTCACTTAGAATCGTCTTACCTAAATCCACTCATCATGCTGCTACTAGCCTTATGACATTGATTTCATGGCTGAGTGATATTCCATTGTACATAAGGACCACAACTTTTGTATCCATTTTTCGCTTTCCTGGGATATTTAAGGTGGAAGGAAGTGGAGGTCCTTGTCAACAGAGCAGCCCTAAACTTTGGGGTGCTTGTGTCTTGCTGATTTTCAATTTTCCCGCTTTATCCCCCCATGCGTGGAAGTGCCCTATGCTCTCTAAGCTGTGTTTTTTAGATGTTTCAGGACACACCGTACACTTCTCCAGAGTGGCTGTTGGCAATGTACATCCCGCCCATCAGTGTAGCAAGGCTCCCATTTCTCCATGGCCTGTCCTGCATTTCTGGTTTTGACACTTTTTTCAGCATGGCCCTTTTGACCGATGGGAAGCGAGACTTCTTTGTCGCGCTGATTTGCCTTTCCAGGTTGCTTGGTTGGCCAAAAAGGGCGTATGCGTTTTTTCCTGAATATATTCAGGAAAAAACGCATACGCCCTTTTTGGCCAAGGGCATCATTGTCAACGTTTTGCCGCTTTTCATGTGCTTTAAAGGCGATTCGAATCTACCTCCTGAAATCTGTTTCCTGCAATTCTGCCTTGATTTCAAATCCTCTTCTTTGCCTTCCCTCAATATATTTGTGGACGAGAGTTATCATTTATAACTCTGCAGGTTTGTGAATTGCAGTGCCCTGAAGCTCCATTTTACAAGTCGCTTTTTCGGGAGCCGGCCGCAAAAGCGCAGGATGGCTTCAGGCCCTGTTCTGGTTCCGGGGGGCAGGCTGAGCCTGTGGTTAATTCTTCTTCCTGATGGGAAAATAGAGTGACCTGTGCCTGTCCCAACACCAAGAGCTAGTCTCTCATTGGTTCCCCGTCTTCCCGTTCATCCTCAGGACAAATTGCAACCTGTACGGAACAGGAGGTTAAAGGTGCTGAGGCTCCAAGTAGGGAGATTGCTAGTAAAGTGGCTGGAATGGCGAACCCGAGCACAAGGAGATGAGAAATGAGGTGCGTTTTAGAAACCTTTCCCCATCACACGGTGTACCATCTTCTGGGTTTCTCATGCATGTTTTCGATGTAGGAAGATGCCCTTGAACCTGGAGATTTGGGACCCATGCGATGGGTAGCACGCAGTATTACTTTAAAGGGTCTGCGTTTGCTCACCCAACCTCACCAAACCTCTCAGCCCCAAGAGTGTCCACCCTTATGTCTCATCCAGCTGTGGGTCTAGATATGGTCAATCCAGGTTGCATCACAGCCCCTGAACGAATTGTGTAAGAATTTCTCTCTCTTTCCCTGTCTTTGTTTCATGGGTTTTTAAAAGTAATTTATTTTTATAATGGGGTTTAGCTGCTTTTCACGGCTGTGTTTAGGCCGCTTTACACCCACTCGACACACTAACAGAGAGATATCAATACATAGGTTTTAAGATTATTACTGGTCAGATATATTCTTGTGCGGTGAATCGGGCGTGTTGAGTCCAGTTCTCTGAGCAAGGAGTAGGTCTTGTCTATTCCATATTGGGTTTATGGAATGGTATCTGAGCTAATTTGAAACTCTTGTTTTATGTATCACCCCACCTCACCTTTCCCGTTAAGCAGCCATAGTGTGTTTTCTGCATGTGTGACTCTGTTCTGTTTTGTAATTCAGTTCAAGTGTAACGGTTTTTACATTCCCTCTATAAGTGACACCTTATGAGAAGTGTCCTTTTCTGTGTGACTTATTTCACTTAGAATCGTCTTACCTAAATCCACTCATCATGCTGCTACTAGCCTTATGACATTGATTTCATGGCTGAGTGATATTCCATTGTACATAAGGACCACAACTTTTGTATCCATTTTTCGCTTTCCTGGGATATTTAAGGTGGAAGGAAGTGGAGGTCCTTGTCAACAGAGCAGCCCTAAACTTTGGGGTGCTTGTGTCTTGCTGATTTTCAATTTTCCCGCTTTATCCCCCCATGCGTGGAAGTGCCCTATGCTCTCTAAGCTGTGTTTTTTAGATGTTTCAGGACACACCGTACACTTCTCCAGAGTGGCTGTTGGCAATGTACATCCCGCCCATCAGTGTAGCAAGGCTCCCATTTCTCCATGGCCTGTCCTGCATTTCTGGTTTTGACACTTTTTTCAGCATGGCCCTTTTGACCGATGGGAAGCGAGACTTCTTTGTCGCGCTGATTTGCCTTTCCAGGTTGCTTGGTTGGCCAAAAAGGGCGTATGCGTTTTTTCCTGAATATATTCAGGAAAAAACGCATACGCCCTTTTTGGCCAAGGGCATCATTGTCAACGTTTTGCCGCTTTTCATGTGCTTTAAAGGCGATTCGAATCTACCTCCTGAAATCTGTTTCCTGCAATTCTGCCTTGATTTCAAATCCTCTTCTTTGCCTTCCCTCAATATATTTGTGGACGAGAGTTATCATTTATCACTCTGCAGGTTTGTGAATTGCAGTGCCCTGAAGCTCCATTTTACAAGTCGCTTTTTCGGGAGCCGGCCGCAAAAGCGCAGGATGGCTTCAGGCCCTGTTCTGGTTCCGGGGGGCAGGCTGAGCCTGTGGTTAATTCTTCTTCCTGATGGGAAAATAGAGTGACCTGTGCCTGTCCCAACACCAAGAGCTAGTCTCTCATTGGTTCCCCGTCTTCCCGTTCATCCTCAGGACAAATTGCAACCTGTACGGAACAGGAGGTTAAAGGTGCTGAGGCTCCAAGTAGGGAGATTGCTAGTAAAGTGGCTGGAATGGCGAACCCGAGCACAAGGAGATGAGAAATGAGGTGCGTTTTAGAAACCTTTCCCCATCACACGGTGTACCATCTTCTGGGTTTCTCATGCATGTTTTCGATGTAGGAAGATGCCCTTGAACCTGGAGATTTGGGACCCATGCGATGGGTAGCACGCAGTATTACTTTAAAGGGTCTGCGTTTGCTCACCCAACCTCACCAAACCTCTCAGCCCCTAGAGTGTCCACCCTTATGTCTCATCCAGCTGTGGGTCTAGATATGGTCAATCCAGGTTGCATCACAGCCCCTGAACGAATTGTGTAAGAATTTCTCTCTCTTTCCCTGTCTTTGTTTCATGGGTTTTTAAAAGTAATTTATTTTTATAATGGGGTTTAGCTGCTTTTCACGGCTGTGTTTAGGCCGCTTTACACCCACTCGACACACTAACAGAGAGATATCAATACATAGGTTTTAAGATTATTACTGGTCAGATATATTCTTGTGCGGTGAATCGGGCGTGTTGAGTCCAGTTCTCTGAGCAAGGAGTAGGTCTTGTCTATTCCATATTGGGTTTATGGAACGGTATCTGAGCTAATTTGAAACTCTTGTTTTATGTATCACCCCACCTCACCTTTCCCGTTAAGCAGCCATAGTGTGTTTTCTGCATGTGTGACTCTCTTCTGTTTTGTAATTCAGTTCAAGTGTAACGGTTTTTACATTCCCTCTATAAGTGACACCTTATGAGAAGTGTCCTTTTCTGTGTGACTTATTTCACTTAGAATCGTCTTACCTAAATCCACTCATCATGCTGCTACTAGCCTTATGACATTGATTTCATGGCTGAATGATATTCCATTGTACATAAGGACCACAACTTTTGTATCCATTTTTCGCTTTCCTGGGATATTTAAGGTGGAAGAAAGTGGAGGTCCTTGTCAACAGAGCAGCCCTAAACTTTGGGGTGCTTGTGTCTTGCTGATTTTCAATTTTCCCGCTTTATCCCCCCATGCGTGGAAGTGCCCTATGCTCTCTAAGCTGTGTTTTTTAGATGTTTCAGGACACACCGTACACTTCTCCAGAGTGGCTGTTGGCAATGTACATCCCGCCCATCAGTGTAGCAAGGCTCCCATTTCTCCATGGCCTGTCCTGCATTTCTGGTTTTGACACTTTTTTCAGCATGGCCCTTTTGACCGATGGGAAGCGAGACTTCTTTGTCGCGCTGATTTGCCTTTCCAGGTTGCTTGGTTGGCCAAAAAGGGCGTATGCGTTTTTTCCTGAATATATTCAGGAAAAAACGCATACGCCCTTTTTGGCCAAGGGCATCATTGTCAACGTTTTGCCGCTTTTCATGTGCTTTAAAGGCGATTCGAATCTACCTCCTGAAATCTGTTTCCTGCAATTCTGCCTTGATTTCAAATCCTCTTCTTTGCCTTCCCTCAATATATTTGTGGACGAGAGTTATCATTTATCACTCTGCAGGTTTGTGAATTGCAGTGCCCTGAAGCTCCATTTTACAAGTCGCTTTTTCGGGAGCCGGCCGCAAAAGCGCAGGATGGCTTCAGGCCCTGTTCTGGTTCCGGGGGGCAGGCTGAGCCTGTGGTTAATTCTTCTTCCTGATGGGAAAATAGAGTGACCTGTGCCTGTCCCAACACCAAGAGCTAGTCTCTCATTGGTTCCCCGTCTTCCCGTTCATCCTCAGGACAAATTGCAACCTGTACGGAACAGGAGGTTAAAGGTGCTGAGGCTCCAAGTAGGGAGATTGCTAGTAAAGTGGCTGGAATGGCGAACCCGAGCACAAGGAGATGAGAAATGAGGTGCGTTTTAGAAACCTTTCCCCATCACACGGTGTACCATCTTCTGGGTTTCTCATGCATGTTTTCGATGTAGGAAGATGCCCTTGAACCTGGAGATTTGGGACCCATGCGATGGGTAGCACGCAGTATTACTTTAAAGGGTCTGCGTTTGCTCACCCAACCTCACCAAACCTCTCAGCCCCAAGAGTGTCCACCCTTATGTCTCATCCAGCTGTGGGTCTAGATATGGTCAATCCAGGTTGCATCACAGCCCCTGAACGAATTGTGTAAGAATTTCTCTCTCTTTCCCTGTCTTTGTTTCATGGGTTTTTAAAAGTAATTTATTTTTATAATGGGGTTTAGCTGCTTTTCACGGCTGTGTTTAGGCCGCTTTACACCCACTTGACACACTAACAGAGAGATATCAATACATAGGTTTTAAGATTATTACTGGTCAGATATATTCTTGTGCGGTGAATCGGGCGTGTTGAGTCCAGTTCTCTGAGCAAGGAGTAGGTCTTGTCTATTCCATATTGGGTTTATGGAACGGTATCTGAGCTAATTTAAAACTCTTGTTTTATGTATCACCCCACCTCACCTTTCCCGTTAAGCAGCCATAGTGTGTTTTCTGCATGTGTGACTCTGTTCTGTTTTGTAATTCAGTTCAAGTGTAACGGTTTTTACATTCCCTCTATAAGTGACACCTTATGAGAAGTGTCCTTTTCTGTGTGACTTATTTCACTTAGAATCGTCTTACCTAAATCCACTCATCATGCTGCTACTAGCCTTATGACATTGATTTCATGGCTGAGTGATATTCCATTGTACATAAGGACCACAACTTTTGTATCCATTTTTCGCTTTCCTGGGATATTTAAGGTGGAAGGAAGTGGAGGTCCTTGTCAACAGAGCAGCCCTAAACTTTGGGGTGCTTGTGTCTTGCTGATTTTCAATTTTCCCGCTTTATCCCCCCATGCGTGGAAGTGCCCTATGCTCTCTAAGCTGTGTTTTTTAGATGTTTCAGGACACACCGTACACTTCTCCAGAGTGGCTGTTGGCAATGTACATCCCGCCCATCAGTGTAGCAAGGCTCCCATTTCTCCATGGCCTGTCCTGCATTTCTGGTTTTGACACTTTTTTCAGCATGGCCCTTTTGACCGATGGGAAGCGAGACTTCTTTGTCACGCTGATTTGCCTTTCCAGGTTGCTTGGTTGGCCAAAAAGGGCGTATGCGTTTTTTCCTGAATATATTCAGGAAAAAACGCATACGCCCTTTTTGGCCAAGGGCATCATTGTCAACGTTTTGCCGCTTTTCATGTGCTTTAAAGGCGATTCGAATCTACCTCCTGAAATCTGTTTCCTGCAATTCTGCCTTGATTTCAAATCCTCTTCTTTGCCTTCCCTCAATATATTTGTGGACGAGAGTTATCATTTATAACTCTGCAGGTTTGTGAATTGCAGTGCCCTGAAGCTCCATTTTACAAGTCGCTTTTTCGGGAGCCGGCCGCAAAAGCGCAGGATGGCTTCAGGCCCTGTTCTGGTTCCGGGGGGCAGGCTGAGCCTGTGGTTAATTCTTCTTCCTGATGGGAAAATAGAGTGACCTGTGCCTGTCCCAACACCAAGAGCTAGTCTCTCATTGGTTCCCCGTCTTCCCGTTCATCCTCAGGACAAATTGCAACCTGTACGGAACAGGAGGTTAAAGGTGCTGAGGCTCCAAGTAGGGAGATTGCTAGTAAAGTGGCTGGAATGGCGAACCCGAGCACAAGGAGATGAGAAATGAGGTGCGTTTTAGAAACCTTTCCCCATCACACGGTGTACCATCTTCTGGGTTTCTCATGCATGTTTTCGATGTAGGAAGATGCCCTTGAACCTGGAGATTTGGGACCCATGCGATGGGTAGCACGCAGTATTACTTTAAAGGGTCTGCGTTTGCTCACCCAACCTCACCAAACCTCTCAGCCCCAAGAGTGTCCACCCTTATGTCTCATCCAGCTGTGGGTCTAGATATGGTCAATCCAGGTTGCATCACAGCCCCTGAACGAATTGTGTAAGAATTTCTCTCTCTTTCCCTGTCTTTGTTTCATGGGTTTTTAAAAGTAATTTATTTTTATAATGGGGTTTAGCTGCTTTTCACGGCTGTGTTTAGGCCGCTTTACACCCACTTGACACACTAACAGAGAGATATCAATACATAGGTTTTAAGATTATTACTGGTCAGATATATTCTTGTGCGGTGAATCGGGCGTGTTGAGTCCAGTTCTCTGAGCAAGGAGTAGGTCTTGTCTATTCCATATTGGGTTTATGGAACGGTATCTGAGCTAATTTGAAACTCTTGTTTTATGTATCACCCCACCTCACCTTTCCCGTTAAGCAGCCATAGTGTGTTTTCTGCATGTGTGACTCTGTTCTGTTTTGTAATTCAGTTCAAGTGTAACGGTTTTTACATTCCCTCTATAAGTGACACCTTATGAGAAGTGTCCTTTTCTGTGTGACTTATTTCACTTAGAATCGTCTTACCTAAATCCACTCATCATGCTGCTACTAGCCTTATGACATTGATTTCATGGCTGAGTGATATTCCATTGTACATAAGGACCACAACTTTTGTATCCATTTTTCGCTTTCCTGGGATATTTAAGGTGGAAGGAAGTGGAGGTCCTTGTCAACAGAGCAGCCCTAAACTTTGGGGTGCTTGTGTCTTGCTGATTTTCAATTTTCCCGCTTTATCCCCCCATGCGTGGAAGTGCCCTATGCTCTCTAAGCTGTGTTTTTTAGATGTTTCAGGACACACCGTACACTTCTCCAGAGTGGCTGTTGGCAATGTACATCCCGCCCATCAGTGTAGCAAGGCTCCCATTTCTCCATGGCCTGTCCTGCATTTCTGGTTTTGACACTTTTTTCAGCATGGCCCTTTTGACCGATGGGAAGCGAGACTTCTTTGTCGCGCTGATTTGCCTTTCCAGGTTGCTTGGTTGGCCAAAAAGGGCGTATGCGTTTTTTCCTGAATATATTCAGGAAAAAACGCATACGCCCTTTTTGGCCAAGGGCATCATTGTCAACGTTTTGCCGCTTTTCATGTGCTTTAAAGGCGATTCGAATCTACCTCCTGAAATCTGTTTCCTGCAATTCTGCCTTGATTTCAAATCCTCTTCTTTGCCTTCCCTCAATATATTTGTGGACGAGAGTTATCATTTATAACTCTGCAGGTTTGTGAATTGCAGTGCCCTGAAGCTCCATTTTACAAGTCGCTTTTTCGGGAGCCGGCCGCAAAAGCGCAGGATGGCTTCAGGCCCTGTTCTGGTTCCGGGGGGCAGGCTGAGCCTGTGGTTAATTCTTCTTCCTGATGGGAAAATAGAGTGACCTGTGCCTGTCCCAACACCAAGAGCTAGTCTCTCATTGGTTCCCCGTCTTCCCGTTCATCCTCAGGACAAATTGCAACCTGTACGGAACAGGAGGTTAAAGGTGCTGAGGCTCCAAGTAGGGAGATTGCTAGTAAAGTGGCTGGAATGGCGAACCCGAGCACAAGGAGATGAGAAATGAGGTGCGTTTTAGAAACCTTTCCCCATCACACGGTGTACCATCTTCTGGGTTTCTCATGCATGTTTTCGATGTAGGAAGATGCCCTTGAACCTGGAGATTTGGGACCCATGCGATGGGTAGCACGCAGTATTACTTTAAAGGGTCTGCGTTTGCTCACCCAACCTCACCAAACCTCTCAGCCCCAAGAGTGTCCACCCTTATGTCTCATCCAGCTGTGGGTCTAGATATGGTCAATCCAGGTTGCATCACAGCCCCTGAACGAATTGTGTAAGAATTTCTCTCTCTTTCCCTGTCTTTGTTTCATGGGTTTTTAAAAGTAATTTATTTTTATAATGGGGTTTAGCTGCTTTTCACGGCTGTGTTTAGGCCGCTTTACACCCACTCGACACACTAACAGAGAGATATCAATACATAGGTTTTAAGATTATTACTGGTCAGATATATTCTTGTGCGGTGAATCGGGCGTGTTGAGTCCAGTTCTCTGAGCAAGGAGTAGGTCTTGTCTATTCCATATTGGGTTTATGGAACGGTATCTGAGCTAATTTGAAACTCTTGTTTTATGTATCACCCCACCTCACCTTTCCCGTTAAGCAGCCATAGTGTGTTTTCTGCATGTGTGACTCTCTTCTGTTTTGTAATTCAGTTCAAGTGTAACGGTTTTTACATTCCCTCTATAAGTGACACCTTATGAGAAGTGTCCTTTTCTGTGTGACTTATTTCACTTATCGTCTTACCTAAATCCACTCATCATGCTGCTACTAGCCTTATGACATTGATTTCATGGCTGAGTGATATTCCATTGTACATAACGACCACAACTTTTGTATCCATTTTTCGCTTTCCTGGGATATTTAAGGTGGAAGGAAGTGGAGGTCCTTGTCAACAGAGCAGCCCTAAACTTTGGGGTGCTTGTGTCTTGCTGATTTTCAATTTTCCCGCTTTATCCCCCCATGCGTGGAAGTGCCCTATGCTCTCTAAGCTGTGTTTTTTAGATGTTTCAGGACACACCGTACACTTCTCCAGAGTGGCTGTTGGCAATGTACATCCCGCCCATCAGTGTAGCAAGGCTCCCATTTCTCCATGGCCTGTCCTGCATTTCTGGTTTTGACACTTTTTTCAGCATGGCCCTTTTGACCGATGGGAAGCGAGACTTCTTTGTCGCGCTGATTTGCCTTTCCAGGTTGCTTGGTTGGCCAAAAAGGGCGTATGCGTTTTTTCCTGAATATATTCAGGAAAAAACGCATACGCCCTTTTTGGCCAAGGGCATCATTGTCAACGTTTTGCCGCTTTTCATGTGCTTTAAAGGCGATTCGAATCTACCTCCTGAAATCTGTTTCCTGCAATTCTGCCTTGATTTCTAATCCTCTTCTTTGCCTTCCCTCAATATATTTGTGGACGAGAGTTA
Organism: Balaenoptera physalus; assembly: GCF_965194825.1. NCBI lineage: Eukaryota > Metazoa > Chordata > Mammalia > Artiodactyla > Balaenopteridae > Balaenoptera > Balaenoptera physalus. Next base: position 75,178 of record NW_028124745.1, on the reverse strand, counting down.
TCATTTATCACTCTGCAGGTTTGTGAATTGCAGTGCCCTGAAGCTCCATTTTACAAGTCGCTTTTTTGGGAGCCGGCCGCAAAAGCGCAGGATGGCTTCAGGCCCTGTTCTGGTTCCGGGGGGCAGGCTGAGCCTGTGGTTAATTCTTCTTCCTGATGGGAAAATAGAGTGACCTGTGCCTGTCCCAACACCAAGAGCTAGTCTCTCATTGGTTCCCCGTCTTCCCGTTCATCCTCAGGACAAATTGCAACCTGTACGGAACAGGAGGTTAAAGGTGCTGAGGCTCCAAGTAGGGAGATTGCTAGTAAAGTGGCTGGAATGGCGAACCCGAGCACAAGGAGATGAGAAATGAGGTGCGTTTTAGAAACCTTTCCCCATCACACGGTGTACCATCTTCTGGGTTTCTCATGCATGTTTTCGATGTAGGAAGATGCCCTTGAACCTGGAGATTTGGGACCCATGCGATGGGTAGCACGCAGTATTACTTTAAAGGGTCTGCGTTTGCTCACCCAACCTCACCAAACCTCTCAGCCCCAAGAGTGTCCACCCTTATGTCTCATCCAGCTGTGGGTCTAGATATGGTCAATCCAGGTTGCATCACAGCCCCTGAACGAATTGTGTAAGAATTTCTCTCTCTTTCCCTGTCTTTGTTTCATGGGTTTTTAAAAGTAATTTATTTTTATAATGGGGTTTAGCTGCTTTTCACGGCTGTGTTTAGGCCGCTTTACACCCACTTGACACACTAACAGAGAGATATCAATACATAGGTTTTAAGATTATTACTGGTCAGATATATTCTTGTGCGGTGAATCGGGCGTGTTGAGTCCAGTTCTCTGAGCAAGGAGTAGGTCTTGTCTATTCCATATTGGGTTTATGGAACGGTATCTGAGCTAATTTGAAACTCTTGTTTTATGTATCACCCCACCTCACCTTTCCCGTTAAGCAGCCATAGTGTGTTTTCTGCATGTGTGACTCTGTTCTGTTTTGTAATTCAGTTCAAGTGTAACGGTTTTTACATTCCCTCTATAAGTGACACCTTATGAGAAGTGTCCTTTTCTGTGTGACTTATTTCACTTAGAATCGTCTTACCTAAATCCACTCATCATGCTGCTACTAGCCTTATGACATTGATTTCATGGCTGAGTGATATTCCATTGTACATAAGGACCACAACTTTTGTATCCATTTTTCGCTTTCCTGGGATATTTAAGGTGGAAGGAAGTGGAGGTCCTTGTCAACAGAGCAGCCCTAAACTTTGGGGTGCTTGTGTCTTGCTGATTTTCAATTTTCCCGCTTTATCCCCCCATGCGTGGAAGTGCCCTATGCTCTCTAAGCTGTGTTTTTTAGATGTTTCAGGACACACCGTACACTTCTCCAGAGTGGCTGTTGGCAATGTACATCCCGCCCATCAGTGTAGCAAGGCTCCCATTTCTCCATGGCCTGTCCTGCATTTCTGGTTTTGACACTTTTTTCAGCATGGCCCTTTTGACCGATGGGAAGCGAGACTTCTTTGTCGCGCTGATTTGCCTTTCCAGGTTGCTTGGTTGGCCAAAAAGGGCGTATGCGTTTTTTCCTGAATATATTCAGGAAAAAACGCATACGCCCTTTTTGGCCAAGGGCATCATTGTCAACGTTTTGCCGCTTTTCATGTGCTTTAAAGGCGATTCGAATCTACCTCCTGAAATCTGTTTCCTGCAATTCTGCCTTGATTTCTAATCCTCTTCTTTGCCTTCCCTCAATATATTTGTGGACGAGAGTTATCATTTATCACTCTGCAGGTTTGTGAATTGCAGTGCCCTGAAGCTCCATTTTACAAGTCGCTTTTTTGGGAGCCGGCCGCAAAAGCGCAGGATGGCTTCAGGCCCTGTTCTGGTTCCGGGGGGCAGGCTGAGCCTGTGGTTAATTCTTCTTCCTGATGGGAAAATAGAGTGACCTGTGCCTGTCCCAACACCAAGAGCTAGTCTCTCATTGGTTCCCCGTCTTCCCGTTCATCCTCAGGACAAATTGCAACCTGTACGGAACAGGAGGTTAAAGGTGCTGAGGCTCCAAGTAGGGAGATTGCTAGTAAAGTGGCTGGAATGGCGAACCCGAGCACAAGGAGATGAGAAATGAGGTGCGTTTTAGAAACCTTTCCCCATCACACGGTGTACCATCTTCTGGGTTTCTCATGCATGTTTTCGATGTAGGAAGATGCCCTTGAACCTGGAGATTTGGGACCCATGCGATGGGTAGCACGCAGTATTACTTTAAAGGGTCTGCGTTTGCTCACCCAACCTCACCAAACCTCTCAGCCCCAAGAGTGTCCACCCTTATGTCTCATCCAGCTGTGGGTCTAGATATGGTCAATCCAGGTTGCATCACAGCCCCTGAACGAATTGTGTAAGAATTTCTCTCTCTTTCCCTGTCTTTGTTTCATGGGTTTTTAAAAGTAATTTATTTTTATAATGGGGTTTAGCTGCTTTTCACGGCTGTGTTTAGGCTGCTTTACACCCACTTGACACACTAACAGAGAGATATCAATACATAGGTTTTAAGATTATTACTGGTCAGATATATTCTTGTGCGGTGAATCGGGCGTGTTGAGTCCAGTTCTCTGAGCAAGGAGTAGGTCTTGTCTATTCCATATTGGGTTTATGGAACGGTATCTGAGCTAATTTGAAACTCTTGTTTTATGTATCACCCCACCTCACCTTTCCCGTTAAGCAGCCATAGTGTGTTTTCTGCATGTGTGACTCTGTTCTGTTTTGTAATTCAGTTCAAGTGTAACGGTTTTTACATTCCCTCTATAAGTGACACCTTATGAGAAGTGTCCTTTTCTGTGTGACTTATTTCACTTAGAATCGTCTTACCTAAATCCACTCATCATGCTGCTACTAGCCTTATGACATTGATTTCATGGCTGAGTGATATTCCATTGTACATAAGGACCACAACTTTTGTATCCATTTTTCGCTTTCCTGGGATATTTAAGGTGGAAGGAAGTGGAGGTCCTTGTCAACAGAGCAGCCCTAAACTTTGGGGTGCTTGTGTCTTGCTGATTTTCAATTTTCCCGCTTTATCCCCCCATGCGTGGAAGTGCCCTATGCTCTCTAAGCTGTGTTTTTTAGATGTTTCAGGACACACCGTACACTTCTCCAGAGTGGCTGTTGGCAATGTACATCCCGCCCATCAGTGTAGCAAGGCTCCCATTTCTCCATGGCCTGTCCTGCATTTCTGGTTTTGACACTTTTTTCAGCATGGCCCTTTTGACCGATGGGAAGCGAGACTTCTTTGTCGCGCTGATTTGCCTTTCCAGGTTGCTTGGTTGGCCAAAAAGGGCGTATGCGTTTTTTCCTGAATATATTCAGGAAAAAACGCATACGCCCTTTTTGGCCAAGGGCATCATTGTCAACGTTTTGCCGCTTTTCATGTGCTTTAAAGGCGATTCGAATCTACCTCCTGAAATCTGTTTCCTGCAATTCTGCCTTGATTTCAAATCCTCTTCTTTGCCTTCCCTCAATATATTTGTGGACGAGAGTTATCATTTATAACTCTGCAGGTTTGTGAATTGCAGTGCCCTGAAGCTCCATTTTACAAGTCGCTTTTTCGGGAGCCGGCCGCAAAAGCGCAGGATGGCTTCAGGCCCTGTTCTGGTTCCGGGGGGCAGGCTGAGCCTGTGGTTAATACTTCTTCCTGATGGGAAAATAGAGTGACCTGTGCCTGTCCCAACACCAAGAGCTAGTCTCTCATTGGTTCCCCGTCTTCCCGTTCATCCTCAGGACAAATTGCAACCTGTACGGAACAGGAGGTTAAAGGTGCTGAGGCTCCAAGTAGGGAGATTGCTAGTAAAGTGGCTGGAATGGCGAACCCGAGCACAAGGAGATGAGAAATGAGGTGCGTTTTAGAAACCTTTCCCCATCACACGGTGTACCATCTTCTGGGTTTCTCATGCATGTTTTCGATGTAGGAAGATGCCCTTGAACCTGGAGATTTGGGACCCATGCGATGGGTAGCACGCAGTATTACTTTAAAGGGTCTGCGTTTGCTCACCCAACCTCACCAAACCTCTCAGCCCCAAGAGTGTCCACCCTTATGTCTCATCCAGCTGTGGGTCTAGATATGGTCAATCCAGGTTGCATCACAGCCCCTGAACGAATTGTGTAAGAATTTCTCTCTCTTTCCCTGTCTTTGTTTCATGGGTTTTTAAAAGTAATTTATTTTTATAATGGGGTTTAGCTGCTTTTCACGGCTGTGTTTAGGCCGCTTTACACCCACTCGACACACTAACAGAGAGATATCAATACATAGGTTTTAAGATTATTACTGGTCAGATATATTCTTGTGCGGTGAATCGGGCGTGTTGAGTCCAGTTCTCTGAGCAAGGAGTAGGTCTTGTCTATTCCATATTGGGTTTATGGAACGGTATCTGAGCTAATTTGAAACTCTTGTTTTATGTATCACCCCACCTCACCTTTCCCGTTAAGCAGCCATAGTGTGTTTTCTGCATGTGTGACTCTCTTCTGTTTTGTAATTCAGTTCAAGTGTAACGGTTTTTACATTCCCTCTATAAGTGACACCTTATGAGAAGTGTCCTTTTCTGTGTGACTTATTTCACTTAGAATCGTCTTACCTAAATCCACTCATCATGCTGCTACTAGCCTTATGACATTGATTTCATGGCTGAGTGATATTCCATTGTACATAAGGACCACAACTTTTGTATCCATTTTTCGCTTTCCTGGGATATTTAAGGTGGAAGGAAGTGGAGGTCCTTGTCAACAGAGCAGCCCTAAACTTTGGGGTGCTTGTGTCTTGCTGATTTTCAATTTTCCCGCTTTATCCCCCCATGCGTGGAAGTGCCCTATGCTCTCTAAGCTGTGTTTTTTAGATGTTTCAGGACACACCGTACACTTCTCCAGAGTGGCTGTTGGCAATGTACATCCCGCCCATCAGTGTAGCAAGGCTCCCATTTCTCCATGGCCTGTCCTGCATTTCTGGTTTTGACACTTTTTTCAGCATGGCCCTTTTGACCGATGGGAAGCGAGACTTCTTTGTCGCGCTGATTTGCCTTTCCAGGTTGCTTGGTTGGCCAAAAAGGGCGTATGCGTTTTTTCCTGAATATATTCAGGAAAAAACGCATACGCCCTTTTTGGCCAAGGGCATCATTGTCAACGTTTTGCCGCTTTTCATGTGCTTTAAAGGCGATTCGAATCTACCTCCTGAAATCTGTTTCCTGCAATTCTGCCTTGATTTCAAATCCTCTTCTTTGCCTTCCCTCAATATATTTGTGGACGAGAGTTATCATTTATAACTCTGCAGGTTTGTGAATTGCAGTGCCCTGAAGCTCCATTTTACAAGTCGCTTTTTCGGGAGCCGGCCGCAAAAGCGCAGGATGGCTTCAGGCCCTGTTCTGGTTCCGGGGGGCAGGCTGAGCCTGTGGTTAATTCTTCTTCCTGATGGGAAAATAGAGTGACCTGTGCCTGTCCCAACACCAAGAGCTAGTCTCTCATTGGTTCCCCGTCTTCCCGTTCATCCTCAGGACAAATTGCAACCTGTACGGAACAGGAGGTTAAAGGTGCTGAGGCTCCAAGTAGGGAGATTGCTAGTAAAGTGGCTGGAATGGCGAACCCGAGCACAAGGAGATGAGAAATGAGGTGCGTTTTAGAAACCTTTCCCCATCACACGGTGTACCATCTTCTGGGTTTCTCATGCATGTTTTCGATGTAGGAAGATGCCCTTGAACCTGGAGATTTGGGACCCATGCGATGGGTAGCACGCAGTATTACTTTAAAGGGTCTGCGTTTGCTCACCCAACCTCACCAAACCTCTCAGCCCCAAGAGTGTCCACCCTTATGTCTCATCCAGCTGTGGGTCTAGATATGGTCAATCCAGGTTGCATCACAGCCCCTGAACGAATTGTGTAAGAATTTCTCTCTCTTTCCCTGTCTTTGTTTCATGGGTTTTTAAAAGTAATTTATTTTTATAATGGGGTTTAGCTGCTTTTCACGGCTGTGTTTAGGCCGCTTTACACCCACTCGACACACTAACAGAGAGATATCAATACATAGGTTTTAAGATTATTACTGGTCAGATATATTCTTGTGCGGTGAATCGGGCGTGTTGAGTCCAGTTCTCTGAGCAAGGAGTAGGTCTTGTCTATTCCATATTGGGTTTATGGAACGGTATCTGAGCTAATTTGAAACTCTTGTTTTATGTATCACCCCACCTCACCTTTCCCGTTAAGCAGCCATAGTGTGTTTTCTGCATGTGTGACTCTGTTCTGTTTTGTAATTCAGTTCAAGTGTAACGGTTTTTACATTCCCTCTATAAGTGACACCTTATGAGAAGTGTCCTTTTCTGTGTGACTTATTTCACTTAGAATCGTCTTACCTAAATCCACTCATCATGCTGCTACTAGCCTTATGACATTGATTTCATGGCTGAGTGATATTCCATTGTACATAAGGACCACAACTTTTGTATCCATTTTTCGCTTTCCTGGGATATTTAAGGTGGAAGGAAGTGGAGGTCCTTGTCAACAGAGCAGCCCTAAACTTTGGGGTGCTTGTGTCTTGCTGATTTTCAATTTTCCCGCTTTATCCCCCCATGCGTGTAAGTGCCCTATGCTCTCTAAGCTGTGTTTTTTAGATGTTTCAGGACACACCGTACACTTCTCCAGAGTGGCTGTTGGCAATGTACATCCCGCCCATCAGTGTAGCAAGGCTCCCATTTCTCCATGGCCTGTCCTGCATTTCTGGTTTTGACACTTTTTTCAGCATGGCCCTTTTGACCGATGGGAAGCGAGACTTCTTTGTCGCGCTGATTTGCCTTTCCAGGTTGCTTGGTTGGCCAAAAAGGGCGTATGCGTTTTTTCCTGAATATATTCAGGAAAAAACGCATACGCCCTTTTTGGCCAAGGGCATCATTGTCAACGTTTTGCCGCTTTTCATGTGCTTTAAAGGCGATTCGAATCTACCTCCTGAAATCTGTTTCCTGCAATTCTGCCTTGATTTCAAATCCTCTTCTTTGCCTTCCCTCAATATATTTGTGGACGAGAGTTATCATTTATCACTCTGCAGGTTTGTGAATTGCAGTGCCCTGAAGCTCCATTTTACAAGTCGCTTTTTCGGGAGCCGGCCGCAAAAGCGCAGGATGGCTTCAGGCCCTGTTCTGGTTCCGGGGGGCAGGCTGAGCCTGTGGTTAATTCTTCTTCCTGATGGGAAAATAGAGTGACCTGTGCCTGTCCCAACACCAAGAGCTAGTCTCTCATTGGTTCCCCGTCTTCCCGTTCATCCTCAGGACAAATTGCAACCTGTACGGAACAGGAGGTTAAAGGTGCTGAGGCTCCAAGTAGGGAGATTGCTAGTAAAGTGGCTGGAATGGCGAACCCGAGCACAAGGAGATGAGAAATGAGGTGCGTTTTAGAAACCTTTCCCCATCACACGGTGTACCATCTTCTGGGTTTCTCATGCATGTTTTCGATGTAGGAAGATGCCCTTGAACCTGGAGATTTGGGACCCATGCGATGGGTAGCACGCAGTATTACTTTAAAGGGTCTGCGTTTGCTCACCCAACCTCACCAAACCTCTCAGCCCCAAGAGTGTCCACCCTTATGTCTCATCCAGCTGTGGGTCTAGATATGGTCAATCCAGGTTGCATCACAGCCCCTGAACGAATTGTGTAAGAATTTCTCTCTCTTTCCCTGTCTTTGTTTCATGGGTTTTTAAAAGTAATTTATTTTTATAATGGGGTTTAGCTGCTTTTCACGGCTGTGTTTAGGCCGCTTTACACCCACTCGACACACTAACAGAGAGATATCAATACATAGGTTTTAAGATTATTACTGGTCAGATATATTCTTGTGCGGTGAATCGGGCGTGTTGAGTCCAGTTCTCTGAGCAAGGAGTAGGTCTTGTCTATTCCATATTGGGTTTATGGAACGGTATCTGAGCTAATTTGAAACTCTTGTTTTATGTATCACCCCACCTCACCTTTCCCGTTAAGCAGCCATAGTGTGTTTTCTGCATGTGTGACTCTCTTCTGTTTTGTAATTCAGTTCAAGTGTAACGGTTTTTACATTCCCTCTATAAGTGACACCTTATGAGAAGTGTCCTTTTCTGTGTGACTTATTTCACTTAGAATCGTCTTACCTAAATCCACTCATCATGCTGCTACTAGCCTTATGACATTGATTTCATGGCTGAGTGATATTCCATTGTACATAAGGACCACAACTTTTGTATCCATTTTTCGCTTTCCTGGGATATTTAAGGTGGAAGGAAGTGGAGGTCCTTGTCAACAGAGCAGCCCTAAACTTTGGGGTGCTTGTGTCTTGCTGATTTTCAATTTTCCCGCTTTATCCCCCCATGCGTGGAAGTGCCCTATGCTCTCTAAGCTGTGTTTTTTAGATGTTTCAGGACACACCGTACACTTCTCCAGAGTGGCTGTTGGCAATGTACATCCCGCCCATCAGTGTAGCAAGGCTCCCATTTCTCCATGGCCTGTCCTGCATTTCTGGTTTTGACACTTTTTTCAGCATGGCCCTTTTGACCGATGGGAAGCGAGACTTCTTTGTCGCGCTGATTTGCCTTTCCAGGTTGCTTGGTTGGCCAAAAAGGGCGTATGCGTTTTTTCCTGAATATATTCAGGAAAAAACGCATACGCCCTTTTTGGCCAAGGGCATCATTGTCAACGTTTTGCCGCTTTTCATGTGCTTTAAAGGCGATTCGAATCTACCTCCTGAAATCTGTTTCCTGCAATTCTGCCTTGATTTCAAATCCTCTTCTTTGCCTTCCCTCAATATATTTGTGGACGAGAGTTATCATTTATCACTCTGCAGGTTTGTGAATTGCAGTGCCCTGAAGCTCCATTTTACAAGTCGCTTTTTCGGGAGCCGGCCGCAAAAGCGCAGGATGGCTTCAGGCCCTGTTCTGGTTCCGGGGGGCAGGCTGAGCCTGTGGTTAATTCTTCTTCCTGATGGGAAAATAGAGTGACCTGTGCCTGTCCCAACACCAAGAGCTAGTCTCTCATTGGTTCCCCGTCTTCCCGTTCATCCTCAGGACAAATTGCAACCTGTACGGAACAGGAGGTTAAAGGTGCTGAGGCTCCAAGTAGGGAGATTGCTAGTAAAGTGGCTGGAATGGCGAACCCGAGCACAAGGAGATGAGAAATGAGGTGCGTTTTAGAAACCTTTCCCCATCACACGGTGTACCATCTTCTGGGTTTCTCATGCATGTTTTCGATGTAGGAAGATGCCCTTGAACCTGGAGATTTGGGACCCATGCGATGGGTAGCACGCAGTATTACTTTAAAGGGTCTGCGTTTGCTCACCCAACCTCACCAAACCTCTCAGCCCCAAGAGTGTCCACCCTTATGTCTCATCCAGCTGTGGGTCTAGATATGGTCAATCCAGGTTGCATCACAGCCCCTGAACGAATTGTGTAAGAATTTCTCTCTCTTTCCCTGTCTTTGTTTCATGGGTTTTTAAAAGTAATTTATTTTTATAATGGGGTTTAGCTGCTTTTCACGGCTGTGTTTAGGCCGCTTTACACCCACTCGACACACTAACAGAGAGATATCAATACATAGGTTTTAAGATTATTACTGGTCAGATATATTCTTGTGCGGTGAATCGGGCGTGTTGAGTCCAGTTCTCTGAGCAAGGAGTAGGTCTTGTCTATTCCATATTGGGTTTATGGAACGGTATCTGAGCTAATTTGAAACTCTTGTTTTATGTATCACCCCACCTCACCTTTCCCGTTAAGCAGCCATAGTGTGTTTTCTGCATGTGTGACTCTCTTCTGTTTTGTAATTCAGTTCAAGTGTAACGGTTTTTACATTCCCTCTATAAGTGACACCTTATGAGAAGTGTCCTTTTCTGTGTGACTTATTTCACTTAGAATCGTCTTACCTAAATCCACTCATCATGCTGCTACTAGCCTTATGACATTGATTTCATGGCTGAGTGATATTCCATTGTACATAAGGACCACAACTTTTGTATCCATTTTTCGCTTTCCTGGGATATTTAAGGTGGAAGGAAGTGGAGGTCCTTGTCAACAGAGCAGCCCTAAACTTTGGGGTGCTTGTGTCTTGCTGATTTTCAATTTTCCCGCTTTATCCCCCCATGCGTGGAAGTGCCCTATGCTCTCTAAGCTGTGTTTTTTAGATGTTTCAGGACACACCGTACACTTCTCCAGAGTGGCTGTTGGCAATGTACATCCCGCCCATCGGTGTAGCAAGGCTCCCATTTCTCCATGGCCTGTCCTGCATTTCTGGTTTTGACACTTTTTTCAGCATGGCCCTTTTGACCGATGGGAAGCGAGACTTCTTTGTCGCGCTGATTTGCCTTTCCAGGTTGCTTGGTTGGCCAAAAAGGGCGTATGCGTTTTTTCCTGAATATATTCAGGAAAAAACGCATACGCCCTTTTTGGCCAAGGGCATCATTGTCAACGTTTTGCCGCTTTTCATGTGCTTTAAAGGCGATTCGAATCTACCTCCTGAAATCTGTTTCCTGCAATTCTGCCTTGATTTCTAATCCTCTTCTTTGCCTTCCCTCAATATATTTGTGGACGAGAGTTATCATTTATCACTCTGCAGGTTTGTGAATTGCAGTGCCCTGAAGCTCCATTTTACAAGTCGCTTTTTCGGGAGCCGGCCGCAAAAGCGCAGGATGGCTTCAGGCCCTGTTCTGGTTCCGGGGGGCAGGCTGAGCCTGTGGTTAATTCTTCTTCCTGATGGGAAAATAGAGTGACCTGTGCCTGTCCCAACACCAAGAGCTAGTCTCTCATTGGTTCCCCGTCTTCCCGTTCATCCTCAGGACAAATTGCAACCTGTACGGAACAGGAGGTTAAAGGTGCTGAGGCTCCAAGTAGGGAGATTGCTAGTAAAGTGGCTGGAATGGCGAACCCGAGCACAAGGAGATGAGAAATGAGGTGCGTTTTAGAAACCTTTCCCCATCACACGGTGTACCATCTTCTGGGTTTCTCATGCATGTTTTCGATGTAGGAAGATGCCCTTGAACCTGGAGATTTGGGACCCATGCGATGGGTAGCACGCAGTATTACTTTAAAGGGTCTGCGTTTGCTCACCCAACCTCACCAAACCTCTCAGCCCCAAGAGTGTCCACCCTTATGTCTCATCCAGCTGTGGGTCTAGATACGGTCAATCCAGGTTGCATCACAGCCCCTGAACGAATTGTGTAAGAATTTCTCTCTCTTTCCCTGTCTTTGTTTCATGGGTTTTTAAAAGTAATTTATTTTTATAATGGGGTTTAGCTGCTTTTCACGGCTGTGTTTAGGCCGCTTTACACCCACTTGACACACTAACAGAGAGATATCAATACATAGGTTTTAAGATTATTACTGGTCAGATATATTCTTGTGCGGTGAATCGGGCGTGTTGAGTCCAGTTCTCTGAGCAAGGAGTAGGTCTTGTCTATTCCATATTGGGTTTATGGAACGGTATCTGAGCTAATTTGAAACTCTTGTTTTATGTATCACCCCACCTCACCTTTCCCGTTAAGCAGCCATAGTGTGTTTTCTGCATGTGTGACTCTGTTCTGTTTTGTAATTCAGTTCAAGTGTAACGGTTTTTACATTCCCTCTATAAGTGACACCTTATGAGAAGTGTCCTTTTCTGTGTGACTTATTTCACTTAGAATCGTCTTACCTAAATCCACTCATCATGCTGCTACTAGCCTTATGACATTGATTTCATGGCTGAGTGATATTCCATTGTACATAAGGACCACAACTTTTTTATCCATTTTTCGCTTTCCTGGGATATTTAAGGTGGAAGGAAGTGGAGGTCCTTGTCAACAGAGCAGCCCTAAACTTTGGGGTGCTTGTGTCTTGCTGATTTTCAATTTTCCCGCTTTATCCCCCCATGCGTGGAAGTGCCCTATGCTCTCTAAGCTGTGTTTTTTAGATGTTTCAGGACACACCGTACACTTCTCCAGAGTGGCTGTTGGCAATGTACATCCCGCCCATCGGTGTAGCAAGGCTCCCATTTCTCCATGGCCTGTCCTGCATTTCTGGTTTTGACACTTTTTTCAGCATGGCCCTTTTGACCGATGGGAAGCGAGACTTCTTTGTCGCGCTGATTTGCCTTTCCAGGTTGCTTGGTTGGCCAAAAAGGGCGTATGCGTTTTTTCCTGAATATATTCAGGAAAAAACGCATACGCCCTTTTTGGCCAAGGGCATCATTGTCAACGTTTTGCCGCTTTTCATGTGCTTTAAAGGCGATTCGAATCTACCTCCTGAAATCTGTTTCCTGCAATTCTGCCTTGATTTCAAATCCTCTTCTTTGCCTTCCCTCAATATATTTGTGGACGAGAGTTATCATTTATAACTCTGCAGGTTTGTGAATTGCAGTGCCCTGAAGCTCCATTTTACAAGTCGCTTTTTCGGGAGCCGGCCGCAAAAGCGCAGGAGGGCTTCAGGCCCTGTTCTGGTTCCGGGGGGCAGGCTGAGCCTGTGGTTAATTCTTCTTCCTGATGGGAAAATAGAGTGACCTGTGCCTGTCCCAACACCAAGAGCTAGTCTCTCATTGGTTCCCCGTCTTCCCGTTCATCCTCAGGACAAATTGCAACCTGTACGGAACAGGAGGTTAAAGGTGCTGAGGCTCCAAGTAGGGAGATTGCTAGTAAAGTGGCTGGAATGGCGAACCCGAGCACAAGGAGATGAGAAATGAGGTGCGTTTTAGAAACCTTTCCCCATCACACGGTGTACCATCTTCTGGGTTTCTCATGCATGTTTTCGATGTAGGAAGATGCCCTTGAACCTGGAGATTTGGGACCCATGCGATGGGTAGCACGCAGTATTACTTTAAAGGGTCTGCGTTTGCTCACCCAACCTCACCAAACCTCTCAGCCCCAAGAGTGTCCACCCTTATGTCTCATCCAGCTGTGGGTCTAGATATGGTCAATCCAGGTTGCATCACAGCCCCTGAACGAATTGTGTAAGAATTTCTCTCTCTTTCCCTGTCTTTGTTTCATGGGTTTTTAAAAGTAATTTATTTTTATAATGGGGTTTAGCTGCTTTTCACGGCTGTGTTTAGGCCGCTTTACACCCACTTGACACACTAACAGAGAGATATCAATACATAGGTTTTAAGATTATTACTGGTCAGATATATTCTTGTGCGGTGAATCGAGCGTGTTGAGTCCAGTTCTCTGAGCAAGGAGTAGGTATTGTCTATTCCATATTGGGTTTATGGAACGGTATCTGAGCTAATTTGAAACTCTTGTTTTATGTATCACCCCACCTCACCTTTCCCGTTAAGCAGCCATAGTGTGTTTTCTGCATGTGTGACTCTCTTCTGTTTTGTAATTCAGTTCAAGTGTAACGGTTTTTACATTCCCTCTATAAGTGACACCTTATGAGAAGTGTCCTTTTCTGTGTGACTTATTTCACTTAGAATCGTCTTACCTAAATCCACTCATCATTCTGCTACTAGCCTTATGACATTGATTTCATGGCTGAGTGATATTCCATTGTACATAAGGACCACAACTTTTTTATCCATTTTTCGCTTTCCTGGGATATTTAAGGTGGAAGGAAGTGGAGGTCCTTGTCAACAGAGCAGCCCTAAACTTTGGGGTGCTTGTGTCTTGCTGATTTTCAATTTTCCCGCTTTATCCCCCCATGCGTGGAAGTGCCCTATGCTCTCTAAGCTGTGTTTTTTAGATGTTTCAGGACACACCGTACACTTCTCCAGAGTGGCTGTTGGCAATGTACATCCCGCCCATCGGTGTAGCAAGGCTCCCATTTCTCCATGGCCTGTCCTGCATTTCTGGTTTTGACACTTTTTTCAGCATGGCCCTTTTGACCGATGGGAAGCGAGACTTCTTTGTCGCGCTGATTTGCCTTTCCAGGTTGCTTGGTTGGCCAAAAAGGGCGTATGCGTTTTTTCCTGAATATATTCAGGAAAAAACGCATACGCCCTTTTTGGCCAAGGGCAGCATTGTCAACGTTTTGCCGCTTTTCATGTGCTTTAAAGGCGATTCGAATCTACCTCCTGAAATCTGTTTCCTGCAATTCTGCCTTGATTTCAAATCCTCTTCTTTGCCTTCCCTCAATATATTTGTGGACGAGAGTTATCATTTATAACTCTGCAGGTTTGTGAATTGCAGTGCCCTGAAGCTCCATTTTACAAGTCGCTTTTTCGGGAGCCGGCCGCAAAAGCGCAGGATGGCTTCAGGCCCTGTTCTGGTTCCGGGGGGCAGGCTGAGCCTGTGGTTAATTCTTCTTCCTGATGGGAAAATAGAGTGACCTGTGCCTGTCCCAACACCAAGAGCTAGTCTCTCATTGGTTCCCCGTCTTCCCGTTCATCCTCAGGACAAATTGCAACCTGTACGGAACAGGAGGTTAAAGGTGCTGAGGCTCCAAGTAGGGAGATTGCTAGTAAAGTGGCTGGAATGGCGAACCCGAGCACAAGGAGATGAGAAATGAGGTGCGTTTTAGAAACCTTTCCCCATCACACGGTGTACCATCTTCTGGGTTTCTCATGCATGTTTTCGATGTAGGAAGATGCCCTTGAACCTGGAGATTTGGGACCCATGCGATGGGTAGCACGCAGTATTACTTTAAAGGGTCTGCGTTTGCTCACCCAACCTCACCAAACCTCTCAGCCCCAAGAGTGTCCACCCTTATGTCTCATCCAGCTGTGGGTCTAGATATGGTCAATCCAGGTTGCATCACAGCCCCTGAACGAATTGTGTAAGAATTTCTCTCTCTTTCCCTGTCTTTGTTTCATGGGTTTTTAAAAGTAATTTATTTTTATAATGGGGTTTAGCTGCTTTTCACGGCTGTGTTTAGGCCGCTTTACACCCACTTGACACACTAACAGAGAGATATCAATACATAGGTTTTAAGATTATTACTGGTCAGATATATTCTTGTGCGGTGAATCGGGCGTGTTGAGTCCAGTTCTCTGAGCAAGGAGTAGGTCTTGTCTATTCCATATTGGGTTTATGGAACGGTATCTGAGCTAATTTGAAACTATTGTTTTATGTATCACCCCACCTCACCTTTCCCGTTAAGCAGCCATAGTGTGTTTTCTGCATGTGTGACTCTGTTCTGTTTTGTAATTCAGTTCAAGTGTAACGGTTTTTACATTCCCTCTATAAGTGACACCTTATGAGAAGTGTCCTTTTCTGTGTGACTTATTTCACTTAGAATCGTCTTACCTAAATCCACTCATCATGCTGCTACTAGCCTTATGACATTGATTTCATGGCTGAGTGATATTCCATTGTACATAAGGACCACAACTTTTTTATCCATTTTTCGCTTTCCTGGGATATTTAAGGTGGAAGGAAGTGGAGGTCCTTGTCAACAGAGCAGCCCTAAACTTTGCGGTGCTTGTTTCTTGCTGATTTTCAATTTTCCCGCTTTATCCCCCCATGCGTGGAAGTGCCCTATGCTCTCTAAGCTGTGTTTTTTAGATGTTTCAGGACACACCGTACACTTCTCCAGAGTGGCTGTTCGCAATTTACATCCCGCCCATCGGTGTAGCAAGGCTCCCATTTCTCCATGGCCTGTCCTGCATTTCTGGTTTGGACACTTTTTTCAGCATGGCCCTTTTGACCGATGGGAAGCGAGACTTCTTTGTCGCGCTGATTTGCCTTTCCAGGTTGCTTGGTTGGCCAAAAAGGGCGTATGCGTTTTTTCCTGAATATATTCAGGAAAAAACGCATACGCCCTTTTTGGCCAAGGGCAGCATTGTCAACGTTTTGCCGCTTTTCCTGTGCTTTAAAGGCGATTCGAATCTACCTCCTGAAATCTGTTTCCTGCAATTCTGCCTTGATTTCTAATCCTCTTCTTTGCCTTCCCTCAATATATTTGTGGACGAGAGTTATCATTTATAACTCTGCAGGTTTGTGAATTGCAGTGCCCTGAAGCTCCATTTTACAAGTCGCTTTTTTGGGAGCCGGCCGCAAAAGCGCAGGATGGCTTCAGGCCCTGTTCTGGTTCCGGGGGGCAGGCTGAGCCTGTGGTTAATTCTTCTTCCTGATGGGAAAATAGAGTGACCTGTGCCTGTCCCAACACCAAGAGCTAGTCTCTCATTGGTTCCCCGTCTTCCCGTTCATCCTCAGGACAAATTGCAACCTGTACGGAACAGGAGGTTAAAGGTGCTGAGGCTCCAAGTAGGGAGATTGCTAGTAAAGTGGCTGGAATGGCGAACCCGAGCACAAGGAGATGAGAAATGAGGTGCGTTTTAGAAACCTTTCCCCATCACACGGTGTACCATCTTCTGGGTTTCTCATGCATGTTTTCGATGTAGGAAGATGCCCTTGAACCTGGAGATTTGGGACCCATGCGATGGGTAGCACGCAGTATTACTTTAAAGGGTCTGCGTTTGCTCACCCAACCTCACCAAACCTCTCAGCCCCAAGAGTGTCCACCCTTATGTCTCATCCAGCTGTGGGTCTAGATATGGTCAATCCAGGTTGCATCACAGCCCCTGAACGAATTGTGTAAGAATTTCTCTCTCTTTCCCTGTCTTTGTTTCATGGGTTTTTAAAAGTAATTTATTTTTATAATGGGGTTTAGCTGCTTTTCACGGCTGTGTTTAGGCCGCTTTACACCCACTTGACACACTAACAGAGAGATATCAATACATAGGTTTTAAGATTATTACTGGTCAGATATATTCTTGTGCGGTGAATCGGGCGTGTTGAGTCCAGTTCTCTGAGCAAGGAGTAGGTCTTGTCTATTCCATATTGGGTTTATGGAACGGTATCTGAGCTAATTTGAAACTCTTGTTTTATGTATCACCCCACCTCACCTTTCCCGTTAAGCAGCCATAGTGTGTTTTCTGCATGTGTGACTCTGTTCTGTTTTGTAATTCAGTTCAAGTGTAACGGTTTTTACATTCCCTCTATAAGTGACACCTTATGAGAAGTGTCCTTTTCTGTGTGACTTATTTCACTTAGAATCGTCTTACCTAAATCCACTCATCATGCTGCTACTAGCCTTATGACATTGATTTCATGGCTGAGTGATATTCCATTGTACATAAGGACCACAACTTTTTTATCCATTTTTCGCTTTCCTGGGATATTTAAGGTGGAAGGAAGTGGAGGTCCTTGTCAACAGAGCAGCCCTAAACTTTGCGGTGCTTGTTTCTTGCTGATTTTCAATTTTCCCGCTTTATCCCCCCATGCGTGGAAGTGCCCTATGCTCTCTAAGCTGTGTTTTTTAGATGTTTCAGGACACACCGTACACTTCTCCAGAGTGGCTGTTCGCAATTTACATCCCGCCCATCGGTGTAGCAAGGCTCCCATTTCTCCATGGCCTGTCCTGCATTTCTGGTTTGGACACTTTTTTCAGCATGGCCCTTTTGACCGATGGGAAGCGAGACTTCTTTGTCGCGCTGATTTGCCTTTCCAGGTTGCTTGGTTGGCCAAAAAGGGCGTATGCGTTTTTTCCTGAATATATTCAGGAAAAAACGCATACGCCCTTTTTGGCCAAGGGCAGCATTGTCAACGTTTTGCCGCTTTTCATGTGCTTTAAAGGCGATTCGAATCTACCTCCTGAAATCTGTTTCCTGCAATTCTGCCTTGATTTCTAATCCTCTTCTTTGCCTTCCCTCAATATATTTGTGGACGAGAGTTATCATTTATAACTCTGCAGGTTTGTGAATTGCAGTGCCCTGAAGCTCCATTTTACAAGTCGCTTTTTCGGGAGCCGGCCGCAAAAGCGCAGGATGGCTTCAGGCCCTGTTCTGGTTCCGGGGGGCAGGCTGAGCCTGTGGTTAATTCTTCTTCCTGATGGGAAAATAGAGTGACCTGTGCCTGTCCCAACACCAAGAGCTAGTCTCTCATTGGTTCCCCGTCTTCCCGTTCATCCTCAGGACAAATTGCAACCTGTACGGAACAGGAGGTTAAAGGTGCTGAGGCTCCAAGTAGGGAGATTGCTAGTAAAGTGGCTGGAATGGCGAACCCGAGCACAAGGAGATGAGAAATGAGGTGCGTTTTAGAAACCTTTCCCCATCACACGGTGTACCATCTTCTGGGTTTCTCATGCATGTTTTCGATGTAGGAAGATGCCCTTGAACCTGGAGATTTGGGACCCATGCGATGGGTAGCACGCAGTATTACTTTAAAGGGTCTGCGTTTGCTCACCCAACCTCACCAAACCTCTCAGCCCCAAGAGTGTCCACCCTTATGTCTCATCCAGCTGTGGGTCTAGATATGGTCAATCCAGGTTGCATCACAGCCCCTGAACGAATTGTGTAAGAATTTCTCTCTCTTTCCCTGTCTTTGTTTCATGGGTTTTTAAAAGTAATTTATTTTTATAATGGGGTTTAGCTGCTTTTCACGGCTGTGTTTAGGCCGCTTTACACCCACTTGACACACTAACAGAGAGATATCAATACATAGGTTTTAAGATTATTACTGGTCAGATATATTCTTGTGCGGTGAATCGGGCGTGTTGAGTCCAGTTCTCTGAGCAAGGAGTAGGTCTTGTCTATTCCATATTGGGTTTATGGAACGGTATCTGAGCTAATTTGAAACTCTTGTTTTATGTATCACCCCACCTCACCTTTCCCGTTAAGCAGCCATAGTGTGTTTTCTGCATGTGTGACTCTGTTCTGTTTTGTAATTCAGTTCAAGTGTAACGGTTTTTACATTCCCTCTATAAGTGACACCTTATGAGAAGTGTCCTTTTCTGTGTGACTTATTTCACTTAGAATCGTCTTACCTAAATCCACTCATCATGCTGCTACTAGCCTTATGACATTGATTTCATGGCTGAGTGATATTCCATTGTACATAAGGACCACAACTTTTGTATCCATTTTTCGCTTTCCTGGGATATTTAAGGTGGAAGGAAGTGGAGGTCCTTGTCAACAGAGCAGCCCTAAACTTTGGGGTGCTTGTGTCTTGCTGATTTTCAATTTTCCCGCTTTATCCCCCCATGCGTGGAAGTGCCCTATGCTCTATAAGCTGTGTTTTTTAGATGTTTCAGGACACACCGTACACTTCTCCAGAGTGGCTGTTGGCAATTTACATCCCGCCCATCGGTGTAGCAAGGCTCCCATTTCTCCATGGCCTGTCCTGCATTTCTGGTTTGGACACTTTTTTCAGCATGGCCCTTTTGACCGATGGGAAGCGAGACTTCTTTGTCGCGCTGATTTGCCTTTCCAGGTTGCTTGGTTGGCCAAAAAGGGCGTATGCGTTTTTTCCTGAATATATTCAGGAAAAAACGCATACGCCCTTTTTGGCCAAGGGCAGCATTGTCAACGTTTTGCCGCTTTTCATGTGCTTTAAAGGCGATTCGAATCTACCTCCTGAAATCTGTTTCCTGCAATTCTGCCTTGATTTCAAATCCTCTTCTTTGCCTTCCCTCAATATATTTGTGGACGAGAGTTATCATTTATAACTCTGCAGGTTTGTGAATTGCAGTGCCCTGAAGCTCCATTTTACAAGTCGCTTTTTCGGGAGCCGGCCGCAAAAGCGCAGGATGGCTTCAGGCCCTGTTCTGGTTCCGGGGGGCAGGCTGAGCCTGTGGTTAATTCTTCTTCCTGATGGGAAAATAGAGTGACCTGTGCCTGTCCCAACACCAAGAGCTAGTCTCTCATTGGTTCCCCGTCTTCCCGTTCATCCTCAGGACAAATTGCAACCTGTACGGAACAGGAGGTTAAAGGTGCTGAGGCTCCAAGTAGGGAGATTGCTAGTAAAGTGGCTGGAATGGCGAACCCGAGCACAAGGAGATGAGAAATGAGGTGCGTTTTAGAAACCTTTCCCCATCACACGGTGTACCATCTTCTGGGTTTCTCATGCATGTTTTCGATGTAGGAAGATGCCCTTGAACCTGGAGATTTGGGACCCATGCGATGGGTAGCACGCAGTATTACTTTAAAGGGTCTGCGTTTGCTCACCCAACCTCACCAAACCTCTCAGCCCCAAGAGTGTCCACCCTTATGTCTCATCCAGCTGTGGGTCTAGATATGGTCAATCCAGGTTGCATCACAGCCCCTGAACGAATTGTGTAAGAATTTCTCTCTCTTTCCCTGTCTTTGTTTCATGGGTTTTTAAAAGTAATTTATTTTTATAATGGGGTTTAGCTGCTTTTCACGGCTGTGTTTAGGCCGCTTTACACCCACTTGACACACTAACAGAGAGATATCAATACATAGGTTTTAAGATTATTACTGGTCAGATATATTCTTGTGCGGTGAATCGGGCGTGTTGAGTCCAGTTCTCTGAGCAAGGAGTAGGTCTTGTCTATTCCATATTGGGTTTATGGAACGGTATCTGAGCTAATTTGAAACTCTTGTTTTATGTATCACCCCACCTCACCTTTCCCGTTAAGCAGCCATAGTGTGTTTTCTGCATGTGTGACTCTCTTCTGTTTTGTAATTCAGTTTAAGTGTAACGGTTTTTACATTCCCTCTATAAGTGACACCTTATGAGAAGTGTCCTTTTCTGTGTGACTTATTTCACTTAGAATCGTCTTACCTAAATCCACTCATCATGCTGCTACTAGCCTTATGACATTGGTTTCATGGCTGAGTGATATTCCATTGTACATAAGGACCACAACTTTTGTATCCATTTTTCGCTTTCCTGGGATATTTAAGGTGGAAGGAAGTGGAGGTCCTTGTCAACAGAGCAGCCCTAAACTTTGGGGTGCTTGTGTCTTGCTGATTTTCAATTTTCCCGCTTTATCCCCCCATGCGTGGAAGTGCCCTATGCTCTCTAAGCTGTGTTTTTTAGATGTTTCAGGACACACCGTACACTTCTCCAGAGTGGCTGTTGGCAATTTACATCCCGCCCATCGGTGTAGCAAGGCTCCCATTTCTCCATGGCCTGTCCTGCATTTCTGGTTTTGACACTTTTTTCAGCATGGCCCTTTTGACCGATGGGAAGCGAGACTTCTTTGTCGCGCTGATTTGCCTTTCCAGGTTGCTTGGTTGGCCAAAAAGGGCGTATGCGTTTTTTCCTGAATATATTCAGGAAAAAACGCATACGCCCTTTTTGGCCAAGGGCAGCATTGTCAACGTTTTGCCGCTTTTCATGTGCTTTAAAGGCGATTCGAATCTACCTCCTGAAATCTGTTTCCTGCAATTCTGCCTTGATTTCAAATCCTCTTCTTTGCCTTCCCTCAATATATTTGTGGACGAGAGTTATCATTTATAACTCTGCAGGTTTGTGAATTGCAGTGCCCTGAAGCTCCATTTTACAAGTCGCTTTTTCGGGAGCCGGCCGCAAAAGCGCAGGATGGCTTCAGGCCCTGTTCTGGTTCCGGGGGGCAGGCTGAGCCTGTGGTTAATTCTTCTTCCTGATGGGAAAATAGAGTGACCTGTGCCTGTCCCAACACCAAGAGCTAGTCTCTCATTGGTTCCCCGTCTTCCCG
Organism: Balaenoptera physalus; assembly: GCF_965194825.1. Taxonomy (NCBI): domain Eukaryota; kingdom Metazoa; phylum Chordata; class Mammalia; order Artiodactyla; family Balaenopteridae; genus Balaenoptera; species Balaenoptera physalus. The sequence goes on along the minus strand of NW_028124745.1, from coordinate 53,831 downwards.
TTCATCCTCAGGACAAATTGCAACCTGTACGGAACAGGAGGTTAAAGGTGCTGAGGCTCCAAGTAGGGAGATTGCTAGTAAAGTGGCTGGAATGGCGAACCCGAGCACAAGGAGATGAGAAATGAGGTGCGTTTTAGAAACCTTTCCCCATCACACGGTGTACCATCTTCTGGGTTTCTCATGCATGTTTTCGATGTAGGAAGATGCCCTTGAACCTGGAGATTTGGGACCCATGCGATGGGTAGCACGCAGTATTACTTTAAAGGGTCTGCGTTTGCTCACCCAACCTCACCAAACCTCTCAGCCCCAAGAGTGTCCACCCTTATGTCTCATCCAGCTGTGGGTCTAGATATGGTCAATCCAGGTTGCATCACAGCCCCTGAACGAATTGTGTAAGAATTTCTCTCTCTTTCCCTGTCTTTGTTTCATGGGTTTTTAAAAGTAATTTATTTTTATAATGGGGTTTAGCTGCTTTTCACGGCTGTGTTTAGGCCGCTTTACACCCACTTGACACACTAACAGAGAGATATCAATACATAGGTTTTAAGATTATTACTGGTCAGATATATTCTTGTGCGGTGAATCGGGCGTGTTGAGTCCAGTTCTCTGAGCAAGGAGTAGGTCTTGTCTATTCCATATTGGGTTTATGGAACGGTATCTGAGCTAATTTGAAACTCTTGTTTTATGTATCACCCCACCTCACCTTTCCCGTTAAGCAGCCATAGTGTGTTTTCTGCATGTGTGACTCTCTTCTGTTTTGTAATTCAGTTTAAGTGTAACGGTTTTTACATTCCCTCTATAAGTGACACCTTATGAGAAGTGTCCTTTTCTGTGTGACTTATTTCACTTAGAATCGTCTTACCTAAATCCACTCATCATGCTGCTACTAGCCTTATGACATTGGTTTCATGGCTGAGTGATATTCCATTGTACATAAGGACCACAAATTTTGTATCCATTTTTCGCTTTCCTGGGATATTTAAGGTGGAAGGAAGTGGAGGTCCTTGTCAACAGAGCAGCCCTAAACTTTGGGGTGCTTGTGTCTTGCTGATTTTCAATTTTCCCGCTTTATCCCCCCATGCGTGGAAGTGCCCTATGCTCTCTAAGCTGTGTTTTTTAGATGTTTCAGGACACACCGTACACTTCTCCAGAGTGGCTGTTGGCAATTTACATCCCGCCCATCGGTGTAGCAAGGCTCCCATTTCTCCATGGCCTGTCCTGCATTTCTGGTTTTGACACTTTTTTCAGCATGGCCCTTTTGACCGATGGGAAGCGAGACTTCTTTGTCGCGCTGATTTGCCTTTCCAGGTTGCTTGGTTGGCCAAAAAGGGCGTATGCGTTTTTTCCTGAATATATTCAGGAAAAAACGCATACGCCCTTTTTGGCCAAGGGCAGCATTGTCAACGTTTTGCCGCTTTTCATGTGCTTTAAAGGCGATTCGAATCTACCTCCTGAAATCTGTTTCCTGCAATTCTGCCTTGATTTCAAATCCTCTTCTTTGCCTTCCCTCAATATATTTGTGGACGAGAGTTATCATTTATAACTCTGCAGGTTTGTGAATTGCAGTGCCCTGAAGCTCCATTTTACAAGTCGCTTTTTCGGGAGCCGGCCGCAAAAGCGCAGGATGGCTTCAGGCCCTGTTCTGGTTCCGGGGGGCAGGCTGAGCCTGTGGTTAATTCTTCTTCCTGATGGGAAAATAGAGTGACCTGTGCCTGTCCCAACACCAAGAGCTAGTCTCTCATTGGTTCCCCGTCTTCCCGTTCATCCTCAGGACAAATTGCAACCTGTACGGAACAGGAGGTTAAAGGTGCTGAGGCTCCAAGTAGGGAGATTGCTAGTAAAGTGGCTGGAATGGCGAACCCGAGCACAAGGAGATGAGAAATGAGGTGCGTTTTAGAAACCTTTCCCCATCACACGGTGTACCATCTTCTGGGTTTCTCATGCATGTTTTCGATGTAGGAAGATGCCCTTGAACCTGGAGATTTGGGACCCATGCGATGGGTAGCACGCAGTATTACTTTAAAGGGTCTGCGTTTGCTCACCCAACCTCACCAAACCTCTCAGCCCCAAGAGTGTCCACCCTTATGTCTCATCCAGCTGTGGGTCTAGATATGGTCAATCCAGGTTGCATCACAGCCCCTGAACGAATTGTGTAAGAATTTCTCTCTCTTTCCCTGTCTTTGTTTCATGGGTTTTTAAAAGTAATTTATTTTTATAATGGGGTTTAGCTGCTTTTCACGGCTGTGTTTAGGCCGCTTTACACCCACTTGACACACTAACAGAGAGATATCAATACATAGGTTTTAAGATTATTACTGGTCAGATATATTCTTGTGCGGTGAATCGGGCGTGTTGAGTCCAGTTCTCTGAGCAAGGAGTAGGTCTTGTCTATTCCATATTGGGTTTATGGAACGGTATCTGAGCTAATTTGAAACTCTTGTTTTATGTATCACCCCACCTCACCTTTCCCGTTAAGCAGCCATAGTGTGTTTTCTGCATGTGTGACTCTCTTCTGTTTTGTAATTCAGTTCAAGTGTAACGGTTTTTACATTCCCTCTATAAGTGACACCTTATGAGAAGTGTCCTTTTCTGTGTGACTTATTTCACTTAGAATCGTCTTACCTAAATCCACTCATCATGCTGCTACTAGCCTTATGACATTGGTTTCATGGCTGAGTGATATTCCATTGTACATAAGGACCACAACTTTTTTATCCATTTTTCGCTTTCCTGGCATATTTAAGGTGGAAGGAAGTGGAGGTCCTTGTCAACAGAGCAGCCCTAAACTTTGGGGTGCTTGTGTCTTGCTGATTTTCAATTTTCCCGCTTTATCCCCCCATGCGTGGAAGTGCCCTATGCTCTCTAAGCTGTGTTTTTTAGATGTTTCAGGACACACCGTACACTTCTCCAGAGTGGCTGTTGGCAATTTACATCCCGCCCATCGGTGTAGCAAGGCTCCCATTTCTCCATGGCCTGTCCTGCATTTCTGGTTTTGACACTTTTTTCAGCATGGCCCTTTTGACCGATGGGAAGCGAGACTTCTTTGTCGCGCTGATTTGACTTTCCAGGTTGCTTGGTTGGCCAAAAAGGGCGTATGCGTTTTTTCCTGAATATATTCAGGAAAAAACGCATACGCCCTTTTTGGCCAAGGGCAGCATTGTCAACGTTTTGCCGCTTTTCATGTGCTTTAAAGGCGATTCGAATCTACCTCCTGAAATCTGTTTCCTGCAATTCTGCCTTGATTTCTAATCCTCTTCTTTGCCTTCCCTCAATATATTTGTGGACGAGAGTTATCATTTATAACTCTGCAGGTTTGTGAATTGCAGTGCCCTGAAGCTCCATTTTACAAGTCGCTTTTTTGGGAGCCGGCCGCAAAAGCGCAGGATGGCTTCAGGCCCTGTTCTGGTTCCGGGGGGCAGGCTGAGCCTGTGGTTAATTCTTCTTCCTGATGGGAAAATAGAGTGACCTGTGCCTGTCCCAACACCAAGAGCTAGTCTCTCATTGGTTCCCCGTCTTCCCGTTCATCCTCAGGACAAATTGCAACCTGTACGGAACAGGAGGTTAAAGGTGCTGAGGCTCCAAGTAGGGAGATTGCTAGTAAAGTGGCTGGAATGGCGAACCCGAGCACAAGGAGATGAGAAATGAGGTGCGTTTTAGAAACCTTTCCCCCTCACACGGTGTACCATCTTCTGGGTTTCTCATGCATGTTTTCGATGTAGGAAGATGCCCTTGAACCTGGAGATTTGGGACCCATGCGATGGGTAGCACGCAGTATTACTTTAAAGGGTCTGCGTTTGCTCACCCAACCTCACCAAACCTCTCAGCCCCAAGAGTGTCCACCCTTATGTCTCATCCAGCTGTGGGTCTAGATATGGTCAATCCAGGTTGCATCACAGCCCCTGAACGAATTGTGTAAGAATTTCTCTCTCTTTCCCTGTCTTTGTTTCATGGGTTTTTAAAAGTAATTTATTTTTATAATGGGGTTTAGCTGCTTTTCACGGCTGTGTTTAGGCCGCTTTACACCCACTTGACACACTAACAGAGAGATATCAATACATAGGTTTTAAGATTATTACTGGTCAGATATATTCTTGTGCGGTGAATCGGGCGTGTTGAGTCCAGTTCTCTGAGCAAGGAGTAGGTCTTGTCTATTCCATATTGGGTTTATGGAACGGTATCTGAGCTAATTTGAAACTCTTGTTTTATGTATCACCCCACCTCACCTTTCCCGTTAAGCAGCCATAGTGTGTTTTCTGCATGTGTGACTCTCTTCTGTTTTGTAATTCAGTTCAAGTGTAACGGTTTTTACATTCCCTCTATAAGTGACACCTTATGAGAAGTGTCCTTTTCTGTGTGACTTATTTCACTTAGAATCGTCTTACCTAAATCCACTCATCATGCTGCTACTAGCCTTATGACATTGATTTCATGGCTGAGTGATATTCCATTGTACATAAGGACCACAACTTTTTTATCCATTTTTCGCTTTCCTGGGATATTTAAGGTGGAAGGAAGTGGAGGTCCTTGTCAACAGAGCAGCCCTAAACTTTGGGGTGCTTGTGTCTTGCTGATTTTCAATTTTCCCGCTTTATCCCCCCATGCGTGGAAGTGCCCTATGCTCTCTAAGCTGTGTTTTTTAGATGTTTCAGGACACACCGTACACTTCTCCAGAGTGGCTGTTGGCAATTTACATCCCGCCCATCGGTGTAGCAAGGCTCCCATTTCTCCATGGCCTGTCCTGCATTTCTGGTTTTGACACTTTTTTCAGCATGGCCCTTTTGACCGATGGGAAGCGAGACTTCTTTGTCGCGCTGATTTGCCTTTCCAGGTTGCTTGGTTGGCCAAAAAGGGCGTATGCGTTTTTTCCTGAATATATTCAGGAAAAAACGCATACGCCCTTTTTGGCCAAGGGCAGCATTGTCAACGTTTTGCCGCTTTTCATGTGCTTTAAAGGCGATTCGAACCTACCTCCTGAAATCTGTTTCCTGCAATTCTGCCTTGATTTCTAATCCTCTTCTTTGCCTTCCCTCAATATATTTGTGGACGAGAGTTATCATTTATAACTCTGCAGGTTTGTGAATTGCAGTGCCCTGAAGCTCCATTTTACAAGTCGCTTTTTCGGGAGCCGGCCGCAAAAGCGCAGGATGGCTTCAGGCCCTGTTCTGGTTCCGGGGGGCAGGCTGAGCCTGTGGTTAATTCTTCTTCCTGATGGGAAAATAGAGTGACCTGTGCCTGTCCCAACACCAAGAGCTAGTCTCTCATTGGTTCCCCGTCTTCCCGTTCATCCTCAGGACAAATTGCAACCTGTACGGAACAGGAGGTTAAAGGTGCTGAGGCTCCAAGTAGGGAGATTGCTAGTAAAGTGGCTGGAATGGCGAACCCGAGCACAAGGAGATGAGAAATGAGGTGCGTTTTAGAAACCTTTCCCCCTCACACGGTGTACCATCTTCTGGGTTTCTCATGCATGTTTTCGATGTAGGAAGATGCCCTTGAACCTGGAGATTTGGGACCCATGCGATGGGTAGCACGCAGTATTACTTTAAAGGGTCTGCGTTTGCTCACCCAACCTCACCAAACCTCTCAGCCCCAAGAGTGTCCACCCTTATGTCTCATCCAGCTGTGGGTCTAGATATGGTCAATCCAGGTTGCATCACAGCCCCTGAACGAATTGTGTAAGAATTTCTCTCTCTTTCCCTGTCTTTGTTTCATGGGTTTTTAAAAGTAATTTATTTTTATAATGGGGTTTAGCTGCTTTTCACGGCTGTGTTTAGGCCGCTTTACACCCACTTGACACACTAACAGAGAGATATCAATACATAGGTTTTAAGATTATTACTGGTCAGATATATTCTTGTGCGGTGAATCGGGCGTGTTGAGTCCAGTTCTCTGAGCAAGGAGTAGGTCTTGTCTATTCCATATTGGGTTTATGGAACGGTATCTGAGCTAATTTGAAACTCTTGTTTTATGTATCACCCCACCTCACCTTTCCCGTTAAGCAGCCATAGTGTGTTTTCTGCATGTGTGACTCTCTTCTGTTTTGTAATTCAGTTCAAGTGTAACGGTTTTTACATTCCCTCTATAAGTGACACCTTATGAGAAGTGTCCTTTTCTGTGTGACTTATTTCACTTAGAATCGTCTTACCTAAATCCACTCATCATGCTGCTACTAGCCTTATGACATTGATTTCATGGCTGAGTGATATTCCATTGTACATAAGGACCACAACTTTTTTATCCATTTTTCGCTTTCCTGGGATATTTAAGGTGGAAGGAAGTGGAGGTCCTTGTCAACAGAGCAGCCCTAAACTTTGGGGTGCTTGTGTCTTGCTGATTTTCAATTTTCCCGCTTTATCCCCCCATGCGTGGAAGTGCCCTATGCTCTCTAAGCTGTGTTTTTTAGATGTTTCAGGACACACCGTACACTTCTCCAGAGTGGCTGTTGGCAATTTACATCCCGCCCATCGGTGTAGCAAGGCTCCCATTTCTCCATGGCCTGTCCTGCATTTCTGGTTTTGACACTTTTTTCAGCATGGCCCTTTTGACCGATGGGAAGCGAGACTTCTTTGTCGCGCTGATTTGCCTTTCCAGGTTGCTTGGTTGGCCAAAAAGGGCGTATGCGTTTTTTCCTGAATATATTCAGGAAAAAACGCATACGCCCTTTTTGGCCAAGGGCAGCATTGTCAACGTTTTGCCGCTTTTCATGTGCTTTAAAGGCGATTCGAACCTACCTCCTGAAATCTGTTTCCTGCAATTCTGCCTTGATTTCTAATCCTCTTCTTTGCCTTCCCTCAATATATTTGTGGACGAGAGTTATCATTTATAACTCTGCAGGTTTGTGAATTGCAGTGCCCTGAAGCTCCATTTTACAAGTCGCTTTTTTGGGAGCCGGCCGCAAAAGTGCCGGATGGCTTCAGGCCCTGTTCTGGTTCCGGGGGGCAGGCTGAGCCTGTGGTTAATTCTTCTTCCTGATGGGAAAATAGAGTGACCTGTGCCTGTCCCAACACCAAGAGCTAGTCTCTCATTGGTTCCCCGTCTTCCCGTTCATCCTCAGGACAAATTGCAACCTGTACGGAACAGGAGGTTAAAGGTGCTGAGGCTCCAAGTAGGGAGATTGCTAGTAAAGTGGCTGGAATGGCGAACCCGAGCACAAGGAGATGAGAAATGAGGTGCGTTTTAGAAACCTTTCCCCATCACACGGTGTACCATCTTCTGGGTTTCTCATGCATGTTTTCGATGTAGGAAGATGCCCTTGAACCTGGAGATTTGGGACCCATGCGATGGGTAGCACGCAGTATTACTTTAAAGGGTCTGCGTTTGCTCACCCAACCTCACCAAACCTCTCAGCCCCAAGAGTGTCCACCCTTATGTCTCATCCAGCTGTGGGTCTAGATATGGTCAATCCAGGTTGCATCACAGCCCCTGAACGAATTGTGTAAGAATTTCTCTCTCTTTCCCTGTCTTTGTTTCATGGGTTTTTAAAAGTAATTTATTTTTATAATGGGGTTTAGCTGCTTTTCACGGCTGTGTTTAGGCCGCTTTACACCCACTTGACACACTAACAGAGAGATATCAATACATAGGTTTTAAGATTATTACTGGTCAGATATATTCTTGTGCGGTGAATCGGGCGTGTTGAGTCCAGTTCTCTGAGCAAGGAGTAGGTCTTGTCTATTCCATATTGGGTTTATGGAACGGTATCTGAGCTAATTTGAAACTCTTGTTTTATGTATCACCCCACCTCACCTTTCCCGTTAAGCAGCCATAGTGTGTTTTCTGCATGTGTGACTCTCTTCTGTTTTGTAATTCAGTTCAAGTGTAACGGTTTTTACATTCCCTCTATAAGTGACACCTTATGAGAAGTGTCCTTTTCTGTGTGACTTATTTCACTTAGAATCGTCTTACCTAAATCCACTCATCATGCTGCTACTAGCCTTATGACATTGATTTCATGGCTGAGTGATATTCCATTGTACATAAGGACCACAACTTTTTTATCCATTTTTCGCTTTCCTGGGATATTTAAGGTGGAAGGAAGTGGAGGTCCTTGTCAACAGAGCAGCCCTAAACTTTGGGGTGCTTGTGTCTTGCTGATTTTCAATTTTCCCGCTTTATCCCCCCATGCGTGGAAGTGCCCTATGCTCTCTAAGCTGTGTTTTTTAGATGTTTCAGGACACACCGTACACTTCTCCAGAGTGGCTGTTGGCAATTTACATCCCGCCCATCGGTGTAGCAAGGCTCCCATTTCTCCATGGCCTGTCCTGCATTTCTGGTTTTGACACTTTTTTCAGCATGGCCCTTTTGACCGATGGGAAGCGAGACTTCTTTGTCGCGCTGATTTGCCTTTCCAGGTTGCTTGGTTGGCCAAAAAGGGCGTATGCGTTTTTTCCTGAATATATTCAGGAAAAAACGCATACGCCCTTTTTGGCCAAGGGCAGCATTGTCAACGTTTTGCCGCTTTTCATGTGCTTTAAAGGCGATTCGAATCTACCTCCTGAATTCTGTTTCCTGCAATTCTGCCTTGATTTCTAATCCTCTTCTTTGCCTTCCCTCAATATATTTGTGGACGAGAGTTATCATTTATAACTCTGCAGGTTTGTGAATTGCAGTGCCCTGAAGCTCCATTTTACAAGTCGCTTTTTTGGGAGCCGGCCGCAAAAGTGCCGGATGGCTTCAGGCCCTGTTCTGGTTCCGGGGGGCAGGCTGAGCCTGTGGTTAATTCTTCTTCCTGATGGGAAAATAGAGTGACCTGTGCCTGTCCCAACACCAAGAGCTAGTCTCTCATTGGTTCCCCGTCTTCCCGTTCATCCTCAGGACAAATTGCAACCTGTACGGAACAGGAGGTTAAAGGTGCTGAGGCTCCAAGTAGGGAGATTGCTAGTAAAGTGGCTGGAATGGCGAACCCGAGCACAAGGAGATGAGAAATGAGGTGCGTTTTAGAAACCTTTCCCCATCACACGGTGTACCATCTTCTGGGTTTCTCATGCATGTTTTCGATGTAGGAAGATGCCCTTGAACCTGGAGATTTGGGACCCATGCGATGGGTAGCACGCAGTATTACTTTAAAGGGTCTGCGTTTGCTCACCCAACCTCACCAAACCTCTCAGCCCCAAGAGTGTCCACCCTTATGTCTCATCCAGCTGTGGGTCTAGATATGGTCAATCCAGGTTGCATCACAGCCCCTGAACGAATTGTGTAAGAATTTCTCTCTCTTTCCCTGTCTTTGTTTCATGGGTTTTTAAAAGTAATTTATTTTTATAATGGGGTTTAGCTGCTTTTCACGGCTGTGTTTAGGCCGCTTTACACCCACTTGACACACTAACAGAGAGATATCAATACATAGGTTTTAAGATTATTACTGGTCAGATATATTCTTGTGCGGTGAATCGGGCGTGTTGAGTCCAGTTCTCTGAGCAAGGAGTAGGTCTTGTCTATTCCATATTGGGTTTATGGAACGGTATCTGAGCTAATTTGAAACTCTTGTTTTATGTATCACCCCACCTCACCTTTCCCGTTAAGCAGCCATAGTGTGTTTTCTGCATGTGTGACTCTCTTCTGTTTTGTAATTCAGTTCAAGTGTAACGGTTTTTACATTCCCTCTATAAGTGACACCTTATGAGAAGTGTCCTTTTCTGTGTGACTTATTTCACTTAGAATCGTCTTACCTAAATCCACTCATCATGCTGCTACTAGCCTTATGACATTGATTTCATGGCTGAGTGATATTCCATTGTACATAAGGACCACAACTTTTTTATCCATTTTTCGCTTTCCTGGGATATTTAAGGTGGAAGGAAGTGGAGGTCCTTGTCAACAGAGCAGCCCTAAACTTTGGGGTGCTTGTGTCTTGCTGATTTTCAATTTTCCCGCTTTATCCCCCCATGCGTGGAAGTGCCCTATGCTCTCTAAGCTGTGTTTTTTAGATGTTTCAGGACACACCGTACACTTCTCCAGAGTGGCTGTTGGCAATTTACATCCCGCCCATCGGTGTAGCAAGGCTCCCATTTCTCCATGGCCTGTCCTGCATTTCTGGTTTTGACACTTTTTCCAGCATGGCCCTTTGGACCGATGGGAAGCGAGACTTCTTTGTCGCGCTGATTTGCCTTTCCAGGTTGCTTGGTTGGCCAAAAAGGGCGTATGCGTTTTTTCCTGAATATATTCAGGAAAAAACGCATACGCCCTTTTTGGCCAAGGGCAGCATTGTCAACGTTTTGCCGCTTTTCATGTGCTTTAAAGGCGATTCGAATCTACCTCCTGAAATCTGTTTCCTGCAATTCTGCCTTGATTTCTAATCCTCTTCTTTGCCTTCCCTCAATATATTTGTGGACGAGAGTTATCATTTATAACTCTGCAGGTTTGTGAATTGCAGTGCCCTGAAGCTCCATTTTACAAGTCGCTTTTTCGGGAGCCGGCCGCAAAAGCGCAGGATGGCTTCAGGCCCTGTTCTGGTTCCGGGGGGCAGGCTGAGCCTGTGGTTAATTCTTCTTCCTAATGGGAAAATAGAGTGACCTGTGCCTGTCCCAACACCAAGAGCTAGTCTCTCATTGGTTCCCCGTCTTCCCGTTCATCCTCAGGACAAATTGCAACCTGTACGGAACAGGAGGTTAAAGGTGCTGAGGCTCCAAGTAGGGAGATTGCTAGTAAAGTGGCTGGAATGGCGACCCCGAGCACAAGGAGATGAGAAATGAGGTGCGTTTTAGAAACCTTTCCCCATCACACGGTGTACCATCTTCTGGGTTTCTCATGCATGTTTTCGATGTAGGAAGATGCCCTTGAACCTGGAGATTTGGGACCCATGCGATGGGTAGCACGCAGTATTACTTTAAAGGGTCTGCGTTTGCTCACCCAACCTCACCAAACCTCTCAGCCCCAAGAGTGTCCACCCTTATGTCTCATCCAGCTGTGGGTCTAGATATGGTCAATCCAGGTTGCATCACAGCCCCTGAACGAATTGTGTAAGAATTTCTCTCTCTTTCCCTGTCTTTGTTTCATGGGTTTTTAAAAGTAATTTATTTTTATAATGGGGTTTAGCTGCTTTTCACGGCTGTGTTTAGGCCGCTTTACACCCACTTGACACACTAACAGAGAGATATCAATACATAGGTTTTAAGATTATTACTGGTCAGATATATTCTTGTGCGGTGAATCGGGCGTGTTGAGTCCAGTTCTCTGAGCAAGGAGTAGGTCTTGTCTATTCCATATTGGGTTTATGGAACGGTATCTGAGCTAATTTGAAACTCTTGTTTTATGTATCCCCCCACCTCACCTTTCCCGTTAAGCAGCCATAGTGTGTTTTCTGCATGTGTGACTCTCTTCTGTTTTGTAATTCAGTTCAAGTGTAACGGTTTTTACATTCCCTCTATAAGTGACACCTTATGAGAAGTGTCCTTTTCTGTGTGACTTATTTCACTTAGAATCGTCTTACCTAAATCCACTCATCATGCTGCTACTAGCCTTATGACATTGATTTCATGGCTGAGTGATATTCCATTGTACATAAGGACCACAACTTTTTTATCCATTTTTCGCTTTCCTGGGATATTTAAGGTGGAAGGAAGTGGAGGTCCTTGTCAACAGAGCAGCCCTAAACTTTGGGGTGCTTGTGTCTTGCTGATTTTCAATTTTCCCGCTTTATCCCCCCATGCGTGGAAGTGCCCTATGCTCTCTAAGCTGTGTTTTTTAGATGTTTCAGGACACACCGTACACTTCTCCAGAGTGGCTGTTGGCAATTTACATCCCGCCCATCGGTGTAGCAAGGCTCCCATTTCTCCATGGCCTGTCCTGCATTTCTGGTTTTGACACTTTTTCCAGCATGGCCCTTTGGACCGATGGGAAGCGAGACTTCTTTGTCGCGCTGATTTGCCTTTCCAGGTTGCTTGGTTGGCCAAAAAGGGCGTATGCGTTTTTTCCTGAATATATTCAGGAAAAAACGCATACGCCCTTTTTGGCCAAGGGCAGCATTGTCAACGTTTTGCCGCTTTTCATGTGCTTTAAAGGCGATTCGAATCTACCTCCTGAAATCTGTTTCCTGCAATTCTGCCTTGATTTCTAATCCTCTTCTTTGCCTTCCCTCAATATATTTGTGGACGAGAGTTATCATTTATAACTCTGCAGGTTTGTGAATTGCAGTGCCCTGAAGCTCCATTTTACAAGTCGCTTTTTCGGGAGCCGGCCGCAAAAGCGCAGGATGGCTTCAGGCCCTGTTCTGGTTCCGGGGGGCAGGCTGAGCCTGTGGTTAATTCTTCTTCCTAATGGGAAAATAGAGTGACCTGTGCCTGTCCCAACACCAAGAGCTAGTCTCTCATTGGTTCCCCGTCTTCCCGTTCATCCTCAGGACAAATTGCAACCTGTACGGAACAGGAGGTTAAAGGTGCTGAGGCTCCAAGTAGGGAGATTGCTAGTAAAGTGGCTGGAATGGCGACCCCGAGCACAAGGAGATGAGAAATGAGGTGCGTTTTAGAAACCTTTCCCCATCACACGGTGTACCATCTTCTGGGTTTCTCATGCATGTTTTCGATGTAGGAAGATGCCCTTGAACCTGGAGATTTGGGACCCATGCGATGGGTAGCACGCAGTATTACTTTAAAGGGTCTGCGTTTGCTCACCCAACCTCACCAAACCTCTCAGCCCCAAGAGTGTCCACCCTTATGTCTCATCCAGCTGTGGGTCTAGATATGGTCAATCCAGGTTGCATCACAGCCCCTGAACGAATTGTGTAAGAATTTCTCTCTCTTTCCCTGTCTTTGTTTCATGGGTTTTTAAAAGTAATTTATTTTTATAATGGGGTTTAGCTGCTTTTCACGGCTGTGTTTAGGCCGCTTTACACCCACTTGACACACTAACAGAGAGATATCAATACATAGGTTTTAAGATTATTACTGGTCAGATATATTCTTGTGCGGTGAATCGGGCGTGTTGAGTCCAGTTCTCTGAGCAAGGAGTAGGTCTTGTCTATTCCATATTGGGTTTATGGAACGGTATCTGAGCTAATTTGAAACTCTTGTTTTATGTATCCCCCCACCTCACCTTTCCCGTTAAGCAGCCATAGTGTGTTTTCTGCATGTGTGACTCTCTTCTGTTTTGTAATTCAGTTCAAGTGTAACGGTTTTTACATTCCCTCTATAAGTGACACCTTATGAGAAGTGTCCTTTTCTGTGTGACTTATTTCACTTAGAATCGTCTTACCTAAATCCACTCATCATGCTGCTACTAGCCTTATGACATTGATTTCATGGCTGAGTGATATTCCATTGTACATAAGGACCACAACTTTTTTATCCATTTTTCGCTTTCCTGGGATATTTAAGGTGGAAGGAAGTGGAGGTCCTTGTCAACAGAGCAGCCCTAAACTTTGGGGTGCTTGTGTCTTGCTGATTTTCAATTTTCCCGCTTTATCCCCCCATGCGTGGAAGTGCCCTATGCTCTCTAAGCTGTGTTTTTTAGATGTTTCAGGACACACCGTACACTTCTCCAGAGTGGCTGTTGGCAATTTACATCCCGCCCATCGGTGTAGCAAGGCTCCCATTTCTCCATGGCCTGTCCTGCATTTCTGGTTTTGACACTTTTTCCAGCATGGCCCTTTGGACCGATGGGAAGCGAGACTTCTTTGTCGCGCTGATTTGCCTTTCCAGGTTGCTTGGTTGGCCAAAAAGGGCGTATGCGTTTTTTCCTGAATATATTCAGGAAAAAACGCATACGCCCTTTTTGGCCAAGGGCAGCATTGTCAACGTTTTGCCGCTTTTCATGTGCTTTAAAGGCGATTCGAATCTACCTCCTGAAATCTGTTTCCTGCAATTCTGCCTTGATTTCTAATCCTCTTCTTTGCCTTCCCTCAATATATTTGTGGACGAGAGTTATCATTTATAACTCTGCAGGTTTGTGAATTGCAGTGCCCTGAAGCTCCATTTTACAAGTCGCTTTTTCGGGAGCCGGCCGCAAAAGCGCCGGATGGCTTCAGGCCCTGTTCTGGTTCCGGGGGGCAGGCTGAGCCTGTGGTTAATTCTTCTTCCTGATGGGAAAATAGAGTGACCTGTGCCTGTCCCAACACCAAGAGCTAGTCTCTCATTGGTTCCCCGTCTTCCCGTTCATCCTCAGGACAAATTGCAACCTGTACGGAACAGGAGGTTAAAGGTGCTGAGGCTCCAAGTAGGGAGATTGCTAGTAAAGTGGCTGGAATGGCGAACCCGAGCACAAGGAGATGAGAAATGAGGTGCGTTTTAGAAACCTTTCCCCATCACACGGTGTACCATCTTCTGGGTTTCTCATGCATGTTTTCGATGTAGGAAGATGCCCTTGAACCTGGAGATTTGGGACCCATGCGATGGGTAGCACGCAGTATTACTTTAAAGGGTCTGCGTTTGCTCACCCAACCTCACCAAACCTCTCAGCCCCAAGAGTGTCCACCCTTATGTCTCATCCAGCTGTGGGTCTAGATATGGTCAATCCAGGTTGCATCACAGCCCCTGAACGAATTGTGTAAGAATTTCTCTCTCTTTCCCTGTCTTTGTTTCATGGGTTTTTAAAAGTAATTTATTTTTATAATGGGGTTTAGCTGCTTTTCACGGCTGTGTTTAGGCCGCTTTACACCCACTTGACACACTAACAGAGAGATATCAATACATAGGTTTTAAGATTATTACTGGTCAGATATATTCTTGTGCGGTGAATCGGGCGTGTTGAGTCCAGTTCTCTGAGCAAGGAGTAGGTCTTGTCTATTCCATATTGGGTTTATGGAACGGTATCTGAGCTAATTTGAAACTCTTGTTTTATGTATCCCCCCACCTCACCTTTCCCGTTAAGCAGCCATAGTGTGTTTTCTGCATGTGTGACTCTGTTCTGTTTTGTAATTCAGTTCAAGTGTAACGGTTTTTACATTCCCTCTATAAGTGACACCTAATGAGAAGTGTCCTTTTCTGTGTGACTTATTTCACTTAGAATCGTCTTACCTAAATCCACTCATCATGCTGCTACTAGCCTTATGACATTGATTTCATGGCTGAGTGATATTCCATTGTACATAAGGACCACAACTTTTTTATCCATTTTTCGCTTTCCTGGGATATTTAAGGTGGAAGGAAGTGGAGGTCCTTGTCAACAGAGCAGCCCTAAACTTTGGGGTGCTTGTGTCTTGCTGATTTTCAATTTTCCCGCTTTATCCCCCCATGCGTGGAAGTGCCCTATGCTCTCTAAGCTGTGTTTTTTAGATGTTTCAGGACACACCGTACACTTCTCCAGAGTGGCTGTTGGCAATTTACATCCCGCCCATCGGTGTAGCAAGGCTCCCATTTCTCCATGGCCTGTCCTGCATTTCTGGTTTTGACACTTTTTTCAGCATGGCCCTTTTGACCGATGGGAAGCGAGACTTCTTTGTCGCGCTGATTTGCCTTTCCAGGTTGCTTGGTTGGCCAAAAAGGGCGTATGCGTTTTTTCCTGAATATATTCAGGAAAAAACGCATACGCCCTTTTTGGCCAAGGGCAGCATTGTCAACGTTTTGCCGCTTTTCATGTGCTTTAAAGGCGATTCGAATCTACCTCCTGAAATCTGTTTCCTGCAATTCTGCCTTGATTTCTAATCCTCTTCTTTGCCTTCCCTCAATATATTTGTGGACGAGAGTTATCATTTATAACTCTGCAGGTTTGTGAATTGCAGTGCCCTGAAGCTCCATTTTACAAGTCGCTTTTTCGGGAGCCGGCCGCAAAAGCGCCGGATGGCTTCAGGCCCTGTTCTGGTTCCGGGGGGCAGGCTGAGCCTGTGGTTAATTCTTCTTCCTGATGGGAAAATAGAGTGACCTGTGCCTGTCCCAACACCAAGAGCTAGTCTCTCATTGGTTCCCCGTCTTCCCGTTCATCCTCAGGACAAATTGCAACCTGTACGGAACAGGAGGTTAAAGGTGCTGAGGCTCCAAGTAGGGAGATTGCTAGTAAAGTGGCTGGAATGGCGACCCCGAGCACAAGGAGATGAGAAATGAGGTGCGTTTTAGAAACCTTTCCCCATCACACGGTGTACCATCTTCTGGGTTTCTCATGCATGTTTTCGATGTAGGAAGATGCCCTTGAACCTGGAGATTTGGGACCCATGCGATGGGTAGCACGCAGTATTACTTTAAAGGGTCTGCGTTTGCTCACCCAACCTCACCAAACCTCTCAGCCCCAAGAGTGTCCACCCTTATGTCTCATCCAGCTGTGGGTCTAGATATGGTCAATCCAGGTTGCATCACAGCCCCTGAACGAATTGTGTAAGAATTTCTCTCTCTTTCCCTGTCTTTGTTTCATGGGTTTTTAAAAGTAATTTATTTTTATAATGGGGTTTAGCTGCTTTTCACGGCTGTGTTTAGGCCGCTTTACACCCACTTGACACACTAACAGAGAGATATCAATACATAGGTTTTAAGATTATTACTGGTCAGATATATTCTTGTGCGGTGAATCGGGCGTGTTGAGTCCAGTTCTCTGAGCAAGGAGTAGGTCTTGTCTATTCCATATTGGGTTTATGGAACGGTATCTGAGCTAATTTGAAACTCTTGTTTTATGTATCCCCCCACCTCACCTTTCCCGTTAAGCAGCCATAGTGTGTTTTCTGCATGTGTGACTCTCTTCTGTTTTGTAATTCAGTTCAAGTGTAACGGTTTTTACATTCCCTCTATAAGTGACACCTTATGAGAAGTGTCCTTTTCTGTGTGACTTATTTCACTTAGAATCGTCTTACCTAAATCCACTCATCATGCTGCTACTAGCCTTATGACATTGATTTCATGGCTGAGTGATATTCCATTGTACATAAGGACCACAACTTTTTTATCCATTTTTCGCTTTCCTGGGATATTTAAGGTGGAAGGAAGTGGAGGTCCTTGTCAACAGAGCAGCCCTAAACTTTGGGGTGCTTGTGTCTTGCTGATTTTCAATTTTCCCGCTTTATCCCCCCATGCGTGGAAGTGCCCTATGCTCTCTAAGCTGTGTTTTTTAGATGTTTCAGGACACACCGTACACTTCTCCAGAGTGGCTGTTGGCAATTTACATCCCGCCCATCGGTGTAGCAAGGCTCCCATTTCTCCATGGCCTGTCCTGCATTTCTGGTTTTGACACTTTTTCCAGCATGGCCCTTTGGACCGATGGGAAGCGAGACTTCTTTGTCGCGCTGATTTGCCTTTCCAGGTTGCTTGGTTGGCCAAAAAGGGCGTATGCGTTTTTTCCTGAATATATTCAGGAAAAAACGCATACGCCCTTTTTGGCCAAGGGCAGCATTGTCAACGTTTTGCCGCTTTTCATGTGCTTTAAAGGCGATTCGAATCTACCTCCTGAAATCTGTTTCCTGCAATTCTGCCTTGATTTCTAATCCTCTTCTTTGCCTTCCCTCAATATATTTGTGGACGAGAGTTATCATTTATAACTCTGCAGGTTTGTGAATTGCAGTGCCCTGAAGCTCCATTTTACAAGTCGCTTTTTCGGGAGCCGGCCGCAAAAGCGCAGGATGGCTTCAGGCCCTGTTCTGGTTCCGGGGGGCAGGCTGAGCCTGTGGTTAATTCTTCTTCCTAATGGGAAAATAGAGTGACCTGTGCCTGTCCCAACACCAAGAGCTAGTCTCTCATTGGTTCCCCGTCTTCCCGTTCATCCTCAGGACAAATTGCAACCTGTACGGAACAGGAGGTTAAAGGTGCTGAGGCTCCAAGTAGGGAGATTGCTAGTAAAGTGGCTGGAATGGCGACCCCGAGCACAAGGAGATGAGAAATGAGGTGCGTTTTAGAAACCTTTCCCCATCACACGGTGTACCATCTTCTGGGTTTCTCATGCATGTTTTCGATGTAGGAAGATGCCCTTGAACCTGGAGATTTGGGACCCATGCGATGGGTAGCACGCAGTATTACTTTAAAGGGTCTGCGTTTGCTCACCCAACCTCACCAAACCTCTCAGCCCCAAGAGTGTCCACCCTTATGTCTCATCCAGCTGTGGGTCTAGATATGGTCAATCCAGGTTGCATCACAGCCCCTGAACGAATTGTGTAAGAATTTCTCTCTCTTTCCCTGTCTTTGTTTCATGGGTTTTTAAAAGTAATTTATTTTTATAATGGGGTTTAGCTGCTTTTCACGGCTGTGTTTAGGCCGCTTTACACCCACTTGACACACTAACAGAGAGATATCAATACATAGGTTTTAAGATTATTACTGGTCAGATATATTCTTGTGCGGTGAATCGGGCGTGTTGAGTCCAGTTCTCTGAGCAAGGAGTAGGTCTTGTCTATTCCATATTGGGTTTATGGAACGGTATCTGAGCTAATTTGAAACTCTTGTTTTATGTATCCCCCCACCTCACCTTTCCCGTTAAGCAGCCATAGTGTGTTTTCTGCATGTGTGACTCTCTTCTGTTTTGTAATTCAGTTCAAGTGTAACGGTTTTTACATTCCCTCTATAAGTGACACCTTATGAGAAGTGTCCTTTTCTGTGTGACTTATTTCACTTAGAATCGTCTTACCTAAATCCACTCATCATGCTGCTACTAGCCTTATGACATTGATTTCATGGCTGAGTGATATTCCATTGTACATAAGGACCACAACTTTTTTATCCATTTTTCGCTTTCCTGGGATATTTAAGGTGGAAGGAAGTGGAGGTCCTTGTCAACAGAGCAGCCCTAAACTTTGGGGTGCTTGTGTCTTGCTGATTTTCAATTTTCCCGCTTTATCCCCCCATGCGTGGAAGTGCCCTATGCTCTCTAAGCTGTGTTTTTTAGATGTTTCAGGACACACCGTACACTTCTCCAGAGTGGCTGTTGGCAATTTACATCCCGCCCATCGGTGTAGCAAGGCTCCCATTTCTCCATGGCCTGTCCTGCATTTCTGGTTTTGACACTTTTTCCAGCATGGCCCTTTGGACCGATGGGAAGCGAGACTTCTTTGTCGCGCTGATTTGCCTTTCCAGGTTGCTTGGTTGGCCAAAAAGGGCGTATGCGTTTTTTCCTGAATATATTCAGGAAAAAACGCATACGCCCTTTTTGGCCAAGGGCAGCATTGTCAACGTTTTGCCGCTTTTCATGTGCTTTAAAGGCGATTCGAATCTACCTCCTGAAATCTGTTTCCTGCAATTCTGCCTTGATTTCTAATCCTCTTCTTTGCCTTCCCTCAATATATTTGTGGACGAGAGTTATCATTTATAACTCTGCAGGTTTGTGAATTGCAGTGCCCTGAAGCTCCATTTTACAAGTCGCTTTTTCGGGAGCCGGCCGCAAAAGCGCCGGATGGCTTCAGGCCCTGTTCTGGTTCCGGGGGGCAGGCTGAGCCTGTGGTTAATTCTTCTTCCTGATGGGAAAATAGAGTGACCTGTGCCTGTCCCAACACCAAGAGCTAGTCTCTCATTGGTTCCCCGTCTTCCCGTTCATCCTCAGGACAAATTGCAACCTGTACGGAACAGGAGGTTAAAGGTGCTGAGGCTCCAAGTAGGGAGATTGCTAGTAAAGTGGCTGGAATGGCGAACCCGAGCACAAGGAGATGAGAAATGAGGTGCGTTTTAGAAACCTTTCCCCATCACACGGTGTACCATCTTCTGGGTTTCTCATGCATGTTTTCGATGTAGGAAGATGCCCTTGAACCTGGAGATTTGGGACCCATGCGATGGGTAGCACGCAGTATTACTTTAAAGGGTCTGCGTTTGCTCACCCAACCTCACCAAACCTCTCAGCCCCAAGAGTGTCCACCCTTATGTCTCATCCAGCTGTGGGTCTAGATATGGTCAATCCAGGTTGCATCACAGCCCCTGAACGAATTGTGTAAGAATTTCTCTCTCTTTCCCTGTCTTTGTTTCATGGGTTTTTAAAAGTAATTTATTTTTATAATGGGGTTTAGCTGCTTTTCACGGCTGTGTTTAGGCCGCTTTACACCCACTTGACACACTAACAGAGAGATATCAATACATAGGTTTTAAGATTATTACTGGTCAGATATATTCTTGTGCGGTGAATCGGGCGTGTTGAGTCCAGTTCTCTGAGCAAGGAGTAGGTCTTGTCTATTCCATATTGGGTTTATGGAACGGTATCTGAGCTAATTTGAAACTCTTGTTTTATGTATCCCCCCACCTCACCTTTCCCGTTAAGCAGCCATAGTGTGTTTTCTGCATGTGTGACTCTGTTCTGTTTTGTAATTCAGTTCAAGTGTAACGGTTTTTACATTCCCTCTATAAGTGACACCTAATGAGAAGTGTCCTTTTCTGTGTGACTTATTTCACTTAGAATCGTCTTACCTAAATCCACTCATCATGCTGCTACTAGCCTTATGACATTGATTTCATGGCTGAGTGATATTCCATTGTACATAAGGACCACAACTTTTTTATCCATTTTTCGCTTTCCTGGGATATTTAAGGTGGAAGGAAGTGGAGGTCCTTGTCAACAGAGCAGCCCTAAACTTTGGGGTGCTTGTGTCTTGCTGATTTTCAATTTTCCCGCTTTATCCCCCCATGCGTGGAAGTGCCCTATGCTCTCTAAGCTGTGTTTTTTAGATGTTTCAGGACACACCGTACACTTCTCCAGAGTGGCTGTTGGCAATTTACATCCCGCCCATCGGTGTAGCAAGGCTCCCATTTCTCCATGGCCTGTCCTGCATTTCTGGTTTTGACACTTTTTTCAGCATGGCCCTTTTGACCGATGGGAAGCGAGACTTCTTTGTCGCGCTGATTTGCCTTTCCAGGTTGCTTGGTTGGCCAAAAAGGGCGTATGCGTTTTTTCCTGAATATATTCAGGAAAAAACGCATACGCCCTTTTTGGCCAAGGGCAGCATTGTCAACGTTTTGCCGCTTTTCATGTGCTTTAAAGGCGATTCGAATCTACCTCCTGAAATCTGTTTCCTGCAATTCTGCCTTGATTTCTAATCCTCTTCTTTGCCTTCCCTCAATATATTTGTGGACGAGAGTTATCATTTATAACTCTGCAGGTTTGTGAATTGCAGTGCCCTGAAGCTCCATTTTACAAGTCGCTTTTTCGGGAGCCGGCCGCAAAAGCGCCGGATGGCTTCAGGCCCTGTTCTGGTTCCGGGGGGCAGGCTGAGCCTGTGGTTAATTCTTCTTCCTGATGGGAAAATAGAGTGACCTGTGCCTGTCCCAACACCAAGAGCTAGTCTCTCATTGGTTCCCCGTCTTCCCGTTCATCCTCAGGACAAATTGCAACCTGTACGGAACAGGAGGTTAAAGGTGCTGAGGCTCCAAGTAGGGAGATTGCTAGTAAAGTGGCTGGAATGGCGAACCCGAGCACAAGGAGATGAGAAATGAGGTGCGTTTTAGAAACCTTTCCCCATCACACGGTGTACCATCTTCTGGGTTTCTCATGCATGTTTTCGATGTAGGAAGATGCCCTTGAACCTGGAGATTTGGGACCCATGCGATGGGTAGCACGCAGTATTACTTTAAAGGGTCTGCGTTTGCTCACCCAACCTCACCAAACCTCTCAGCCCCAAGAGTGTCCACCCTTATGTCTCATCCAGCTGTGGGTCTAGATATGGTCAATCCAGGTTGCATCACAGCCCCTGAACGAATTGTGTAAGAATTTCTCTCTCTTTCCCTGTCTTTGTTTCATGGGTTTTTAAAAGTAATTTATTTTTATAATGGGGTTTAGCTGCTTTTCACGGCTGTGTTTAGGCCGCTTTACACCCACTTGACACACTAACAGAGAGATATCAATACATAGGTTTTAAGATTATTACTGGTCAGATATATTCTTGTGCGGTGAATCGGGCGTGTTGAGTCCAGTTCTCTGAGCAAGGAGTAGGTCTTGTCTATTCCATATTGGGTTTATGGAACGGTATCTGAGCTAATTTGAAACTCTTGTTTTATGTATCACCCCACCTCACCTTTCCCGTTAAGCAGCCATAGTGTGTTTTCTGCATGTGTGACTCTCTTCTGTTTTGTAATTCAGTTCAAGTGTAACGGTTTTTACATTCCCTCTATAAGTGACACCTAATGAGAAGTGTCCTTTTCTGTGTGACTTATTTCACTTAGAATCGTCTTACCTAAATCCACTCATCATGCTGCTACTAGCCTTATGACATTGATTTCATGGCTGAGTGATATTCCATTGTACATAAGGACCACAACTTTTTTATCCATTTTTCGCTTTCCTGGGATATTTAAGGTGGAAGGAAGTGGAGGTCCTTGTCAACAGAGCAGCCCTAAACTTTGGGGTGCTTGTGTCTTGCTGATTTTCAATTTTCCCGCTTTATCCCCCCATGCGTGGAAGTGCCCTATGCTCTCTAAGCTGTGTTTTTTAGATGTTTCAGGACACACCGTACACTTCTCCAGAGTGGCTGTTGGCAATTTACATCCCGCCCATCGGTGTAGCAAGGCTCCCATTTCTCCATGGCCTGTCCTGCATTTCTGGTTTTGACACTTTTTTCAGCATGGCCCTTTTGACCGATGGGAAGCGAGACTTCTTTGTCGCGCTGATTTGCCTTTCCAGGTTGCTTGGTTGGCCAAAAAGGGCGTATGCGTTTTTTCCTGAATATATTCAGGAAAAAACGCATACGCCCTTTTTGGCCAAGGGCAGCATTGTCAACGTTTTGCCGCTTTTCATGTGCTTTAAAGGCGATTCGAATCTACCTCCTGAAATCTGTTTCCTGCAATTCTGCCTTGATTTCTAATCCTCTTCTTTGCCTTCCCTCAATATATTTGTGGACGAGAGTTATCATTTATAACTCTGCAGGTTTGTGAATTGCAGTGCCCTGAAGCTCCATTTTACAAGTCGCTTTTTTGGGAGCCGGCCGCAAAAGCGCCGGATGGCTTCAGGCCCTGTTCTGGTTCCGGGGGGCAGGCTGAGCCTGTGGTTAATTCTTCTTCCTGATGGGAAAATAGAGTGACCTGTGCCTGTCCCAACACCAAGAGCTAGTCTCTCATTGGTTCCCCGTCTTCCCGTTCATCCTCAGGACAAATTGCAACCTGTACGGAACAGGAGGTTAAAGGTGCTGAGGCTCCAAGTAGGGAGATTGCTAGTAAAGTGGCTGGAATGGCGAACCCGAGCACAAGGAGATGAGAAATGAGGTGCGTTTTAGAAACCTTTCCCCATCACACGGTGTACCATCTTCTGGGTTTCTCATGCATGTTTTCGATGTAGGAAGATGCCCTTGAACCTGGAGATTTGGGACCCATGCGATGGGTAGCACGCAGTATTACTTTAAAGGGTCTGCGTTTGCTCACCCAACCTCACCAAACCTCTCAGCCCCAAGAGTGTCCACCCTTATGTCTCATCCAGCTGTGGGTCTAGATATGGTCAATCCAGGTTGCATCACAGCCCCTGAACGAATTGTGTAAGAATTTCTCTCTCTTTCCCTGTCTTTGTTTCATGGGTTTTTAAAAGTAATTTATTTTTATAATGGGGTTTAGCTGCTTTTCACGGCTGTGTTTAGGCCGCTTTACACCCACTTGACACACTAACAGAGAGATATCAATACATAGGTTTTAAGATTATTACTGGTCAGATATATTCTTGTGCGGTGAATCGGGCGTGTTGAGTCCAGTTCTCTGAGCAAGGAGTAGGTCTTGTCTATTCCATATTGGGTTTATGGAACGGTATCTGAGCTAATTTGAAACTCTTGTTTTATGTATCACCCCACCTCACCTTTCCCGTTAAGCAGCCATAGTGTGTTTTCTGCATGTGTGACTCTCTTCTGTTTTGTAATTCAGTTCAAGTGTAACGGTTTTTACATTCCCTCTATAAGTGACACCTTATGAGAAGTGTCCTTTTCTGTGTGACTTATTTCACTTAGAATCGTCTTACCTAAATCCACTCATCATGCTGCTACTAGCCTTATGACATTGATTTCATGGCTGAGTGATATTCCATTGTACATAAGGACCACAACTTTTTTATCCATTTTTCGCTTTCCTGGGATATTTAAGGTGGAAGGAAGTGGAGGTCCTTGTCAACAGAGCAGCCCTAAACTTTGGGGTGCTTGTGTCTTGCTGATTTTCAATTTTCCCGCTTTATCCCCCCATGCGTGGAAGTGCCCTATGCTCTCTAAGCTGTGTTTTTTAGATGTTTCAGGACACACCGTACACTTCTCCAGAGTGGCTGTTGGCAATTTACATCCCGCCCATCGGTGTAGCAAGGCTCCCATTTCTCCATGGCCTGTCCTGCATTTCTGGTTTTGACACTTTTTTCAGCATGGCCCTTTTGACCGATGGGAAGCGAGACTTCTTTGTCGCGCTGATTTGCCTTTCCAGGTTGCTTGGTTGGCCAAAAAGGGCGTATGCGTTTTTTCCTGAATATATTCAGGAAAAAACGCATACGCCCTTTTTGGCCAAGGGCAGCATTGTCAACGTTTTGCCGCTTTTCATGTGCTTTAAAGGCGATTCGAATCTACCTCCTGAAATCTGTTTCCTGCAATTCTGCCTTGATTTCTAATCCTCTTCTTTGCCTTCCCTCAATATATTTGTGGACGAGAGTTATCATTTATAACTCTGCAGGTTTGTGAATTGCAGTGCCCTGAAGCTCCATTTTACAAGTCGCTTTTTTGGGAGCCGGCCGCAAAAGTGCCGGATGGCTTCAGGCCCTGTTCTGGTTCCGGGGGGCAGGCTGAGCCTGTGGTTAATTCTTCTTCCTGATGGGAAAATAGAGTGACCTGTGCCTGTCCCAACACCAAGAGCTAGTCTCTCATTGGTTCCCCGTCTTCCCGTTCATCCTCAGGACAAATTGCAACCTGTACGGAACAGGAGGTTAAAGGTGCTGAGGCTCCAAGTAGGGAGATTGCTAGTAAAGTGGCTGGAATGGCGAACCCGAGCACAAGGAGATGAGAAATGAGGTGCGTTTTAGAAACCTTTCCCCATCACACGGTGTACCATCTTCTGGGTTTCTCATGCATGTTTTCGATGTAGGAAGATGCCCTTGAACCTGGAGATTTGGGACCCATGCGATGGGTAGCACGCAGTATTACTTTAAAGGGTCTGCGTTTGCTCACCCAACCTCACCAAACCTCTCAGCCCCAAGAGTGTCCAGCCTTATGTCTCATCCAGCTGTGGGTCTAGATATGGTCAATCCAGGTTGCATCACAGCCCCTGAACGAATTGTGTAAGAATTTCTCTCTCTTTCCCTGTCTTTGTTTCATGGGTTTTTAAAAGTAATTTATTTTTATAATGGGGTTTAGCTGCTTTTCACGGCTGTGTTTAGGCCGCTTTACACCCACTTGACACACTAACAGAGAGATATCAATACATAGGTTTTAAGATTATTACTGGTCAGATATATTCTTGTGCGGTGAATCGGGCGTGTTGAGTCCAGTTCTCTGAGCAAGGAGTAGGTCTTGTCTATTCCATATTGGGTTTATGGAACGGTATCTGAGCTAATTTGAAACTCTTGTTTTATGTATCACCCCACCTCACCTTTCCCGTTAAGCAGCCATAGTGTGTTTTCTGCATGTGTGACTCTCTTCTGTATTGTAATTCAGTTCAAGTGTAACGGTTTTTACATTCCCTCTATAAGTGACACCTTATGAGAAGTGTCCTTTTCTGTGTGACTTATTTCACTTAGAATCATCTTACCTAAATCCACTCATCATGCTGCTACTAGCCTTATGACATTGATTTCATGGCTGAGTGATATTCCATTGTACATAAGGACCACAACTTTTTTATCCATTTTTCGCTTTCCTGGGATATTTAAGGTGGAAGGAAGTGGAGGTCCTTGTCAACAGAGCAGCCCTAAACTTTGGGGTGCTTGTGTCTTGCTGATTTTCAATTTTCCCGCTTTATCCCCCCATGCGTGGAAGTGCCCTATGCTCTCTAAGCTGTGTTTTTTAGATGTTTCAGGACACACCGTACACTTCTCCAGAGTGGCTGTTGGCAATTTACATCCCGCCCATCGGTGTAGCAAGGCTCCCATTTCTCCATGGCCTGTCCTGCATTTCTGGTTTTGACACTTTTTTCAGCATGGCCCTTTTGACCGATGGGAAGCGAGACTTCTTTGTCGCGCTGATTTGCCTTTCCAGGTTGCTTGGTTGGCCAAAAAGGGCGTATGCGTTTTTTCCTGAATATATTCAGGAAAAAACGCATACGCCCTTTTTGGCCAAGGGCAGCATTGTCAACGTTTTGCCGCTTTTCATGTGCTTTAAAGGCGATTCGTACCTACCTCCTGAAATCTGTTTCCTGCAATTCTGCCTTGATTTCTAATCCTCTTCTTTGCCTTCCCTCAATATATTTGTGGACGAGAGTTATCATTTATCACTCTGCAGGTTTGTGAATTGCAGTGCCCTGAAGCTCCATTTTACAAGTCGCTTTTTTGGGAGCCGGCCGCAAAAGTGCCGGATGGCTTCAGGCCCTGTTCTGGTTCCGGGGGGCAGGCTGAGCCTGTGGTTAATTCTTCTTCCTGATGGGAAAATAGAGTGACCTGTGCCTGTCCCAACACCAAGAGCTAGTCTCTCATTGGTTCCCCGTCTTCCCGTTCATCCTCAGGACAAATTGCAACCTGTACGGAACAGGAGGTTAAAGGTGCTGAGGCTCCAAGTAGGGAGATTGCTAGTAAAGTGGCTGGAATGGCGAACCCGAGCACAAGGAGATGAGAAATGAGGTGCGTTTTAGAAACCTTTCCCCATCACACGGTGTACCATCTTCTGGGTTTCTCATGCATGTTTTCGATGTAGGAAGATGCCCTTGAACCTGGAGATTTGGGACCCATGCGATGGGTAGCACGCAGTATTACTTTAAAGGGTCTGCGTTTGCTCACCCAACCTCACCAAACCTCTCAGCCCCAAGAGTGTCCACCCTTATGTCTCATCCAGCTGTGGGTCTAGATATGGTCAATCCAGGTTGCATCACAGCCCCTGAACGAATTGTGTAAGAATTTCTCTCTCTTTCCCTGTCTTTGTTTCATGGGTTTTTAAAAGTAATTTATTTTTATAATGGGGTTTAGCTGCTTTTCACGGCTGTGTTTAGGCCGCTTTACACCCACTTGACACACTAACAGAGAGATATCAATACATAGGTTTTAAGATTATTACTGGTCAGATATATTCTTGTGCGGTGAATCGGGCGTGTTGAGTCCAGTTCTCTGAGCAAGGAGTAGGTCTTGTCTATTCCATATTGGGTTTATGGAACGGTATCTGAGCTAATTTGAAACTCTTGTTTTATGTATCACCCCACCTCACCTTTCCCGTTAAGCAGCCATAGTGTGTTTTCTGCATGTGTGACTCTGTTCTGTTTTGTAATTCAGTTCAAGTGTAACGGTTTTTACATTCCCTCTATAAGTGACACCTTATGAGAAGTGTCCTTTTCTGTGTGACTTATTTCACTTAGAATCGTCTTACCTAAATCCACTCATCATGCTGCTACTAGCCTTATGACATTGATTTCATGGCTGAGTGATATTCCATTGTACATAAGGACCACAACTTTTGTATCCATTTTTCGCTTTCCTGGGATATTTAAGGTGGAAGGAAGTGGAGGTCCTTGTCAACAGAGCAGCCCTAAACTTTGGGGTGCTTGTGTCTTGCTGATTTTCAATTTTCCCACTTTATCCCCCCATGCGTGGAAATGCCCTATGCTCTCTAAGCTGTGTTTTTTAGATGTTTCAGGACACACCGTACACTTCTCCAGAGTGGCTGTTGCCAATTTACATCCCGCCCATCAGTGTAGCAAGGCTCCCATTTCTCCATGGCCTGTCCTGCATTTCTGGTTTTGACACTTTTTTCAGCATGGCCCTTTTGACCGATGGGAAGCGAGACTTCTTTGTCGCACTGATTTGCCTTTCCAGGTTGCTTGGTTGGCCAAAAAGGGCGTATGCGTTTTTTCCTGAATATATTCAGGAAAAAACGCATACGCCCTTTTTGGCCAAGGGCATCATTGTCAACGTTTTGCCGCTTTTCATGTGCTTTAAAGGCGATTCGAATCTACCTCCTGAAATCTGTTTCCTGCAATTCTGCCTTGATTTCAAATCCTCTTCTTTGCCTTCCCTCAATATATTTGTGGACGAGAGTTATCATTTATCACTCTGCAGGTTTGTGAATTGCAGTGCCCTGAAGCTCCATTTTACAAGTCGGTTTTTTGGGAGCCGGCCGCAAAAGCGCAGGATGGCTTCAGGCCCTGTTCTGGTTCCGGGGGGCAGGCTGAGCCTGTGGTTAATTCTTCTTCCTGATGGGAAAATAGAGTGACCTGTGCCTGTCCCAACACCAAGAGCTAGTCTCTCATTGGTTCCCCGTCTTCCCGTTCATCCTCAGGACAAATTGCAACCTGTACGGAACAGGAGGTTAAAGGTGCTGAGGCTCCAAGTAGGGAGATTGCTAGTAAAGTGGCTGGAATGGCGAACCCGAGCACAAGGAGATGAGAAATGAGGTGCGTTTTAGAAACCTTTCCCCATCACACGGTGTACCATCTTCTGGGTTTCTCATGCATGTTTTCGATGTAGGAAGATGCCCTTGAACCTGGAGATTTGGGACCCATGCGATGGGTAGCACGCAGTATTACTTTAAAGGGTCTGCGTTTGCTCACCCAACCTCACCAAACCTCTCAGCCCCAAGAGTGTCCACCCTTATGTCTCATCCAGCTGTGGGTCTAGATATGGTCAATCCAGGTTGCATCACAGCCCCTGAACGAATTGTGTAAGAATTTCTCTCTCTTTCCCTGTCTTTGTTTCATGGGTTTTTAAAAGTAATTTATTTTTATAATGGGGTTTAGCTGCTTTTCACGGCTGTGTTTAGGCCGCTTTACACCCACTTGACACACTAACAGAGAGATATCAATACATAGGTTTTAAGATTATTACTGGTCAGATATATTCTTGTGCGGTGAATCGGGCGTGTTGAGTCCAGTTCTCTGAGCAAGGAGTAGGTCTTGTCTATTCCATATTGGGTTTATGGAACGGTATCTGAGCTAATTTGAAACTCTTGTTTTATGTATCACCCCACCTCACCTTTCCCGTTAAGCAGCCATAGTGTGTTTTCTGCATGTGTGACTCTGTTCTGTTTTGTAATTCAGTTCAAGTGTAACGGTTTTTACATTCCCTCTATAAGTGACACCTTATGAGAAGTGTCCTTTTCTGTGTGACTTATTTCACTTAGAATCGTCTTACCTAAATCCACTCATCATGCTGCTACTAGCCTTATGACATTGATTTCATGGCTGAATGATATTCCATTGTACATAAGGACCACAACTTTTTTATCCATTTTTCGCTTTCCTGGGATATTTAAGGTGGAATGAAGTGGAGGTCCTTGTCAACAGAGCAGCCCTAAACTTTGGGGTGCTTGTGTCTTGCTGATTTTCAATTTTCCCGCTTTATCCCCCCATGCGTGGAAGTGCCCTATGCTCTCTAAGCTGTGTTTTTTAGATGTTTCAGGACACACCGTACACTTCTCCAGAGTGGCTGTTGGCAATTTACATCCCGCCCATCAGTGTAGCAAGGCTCCCATTTCTCCATGGCCTGTCCTGCATTTCTGGTTTTGACACTTTTTTCAGCATGGCCCTTTGGACCGATGGGAAGCGAGACTTCTTTGTCGCGCTGATTTGCCTTTCCAGGTTGCTTGGTTGGCCAAAAAGGGCGTATGCGTTTTTTCCTGAATATATTCAGGAAAAAACGCATACGCCCTTTTTGGCCAAGGGCAGCATTGTCAACGTTTTGCCGCTTTTCATGTGCTTTAAAGGCGATTCGAATCTACCTCCTGAAATCTGTTTCCTGCAATTCTGCCTTGATTTCTAATCCTCTTCTTTGCCTTCCCTCAATATATTTGTGGACGAGAGTTATCATTTATAACTCTGCAGGTTTGTGAATTGCAGTGCCCTGAAGCTCCATTTTACAAGTCGCTTTTTCGGGAGCCGGCCGCAAAAGCGCAGGATGGCTTCAGGCCCTGTTCTGGTTCCGGGGGGCAGGCTGAGCCTGTGGTTAATTCTTCTTCCTAATGGGAAAATAGAGTGACCTGTGCCTGTCCCAACACCAAGAGCTAGTCTCTCATTGGTTCCCCGTCTTCCCGTTCATCCTCAGGACAAATTGCAACCTGTACGGAACAGGAGGTTAAAGGTGCTGATGCTCCAAGTAGGGAGATTGCTAGTAAAGTGGCTGGAATGGCGAACCCGAGCACAAGGAGATGAGAAATGAGGTGCGTTTTAGAAACCTTTCCCCATCACACGGTGTACCATCTTCTGGGTTTCTCATGCATGTTTTCGATGTAGGAAGATGCCCTTGAACCTGGAGATTTGGGACCCATGCGATGGGTAGCACGCAGTATTACTTTAAAGGGTCTGCGTTTGCTCACCCAACCTCACCAAACCTCTCAGCCCCAAGAGTGTCCACCCTTATGTCTCATCCAGCTGTGGGTCTAGATATGGTCAATCCAGGTTGCATCACAGCCCCTGAACGAATTGTGTAAGAATTTCTCTCTCTTTCCCTGTCTTTGTTTCATGGGTTTTTAAAATTAATTTATTTTTATAATGGGGTTTAGCTGCTTTTCACGGCTGTGTTTAGGCCGCTTTACACCCACTTGACACACTAACAGAGAGATATCAATACATAGGTTGTAAGATTATTACTGGTCAGATATATTCTTGTGCGGTGAATCGGGCGTGTTGAGTCCAGTTCTCTGAGCAAGGAGTAGGTCTTGTCTATTCCATATTGGGTTTATGGAACGGTATCTGAGCTAATTTGAAACTCTTGTTTTATGTATCACCCCACCTCACCTTTCCCGTTAAGCAGCCATAGTGTGTTTTCTGCATGTGTGACTCTGTTCTGTTTTGTAATTCAGTTCAAGTGTAACGGTTTTTACATTCCCTCTATAAGTGACACCTTATGAGAAGTGTCCTTTTCTGTGTGACTTATTTCACTTAGAATCGTCTTACCTAAATCCACTCATCATGCTGCTACTAGCCTTATGACATTGATTTCATGGCTGAGTGATATTCCATTGTACATAAGGACCACAACTTTTTTATCCATTTTTCGCTTTCCTGGGATATTTAAGGTGGAAGGAAGTGGAGGTCCTTGTCAACAGAGCAGCCCTAAACTTTGGGGTGCTTGTGTCATGCTGATTTTCAATTTTCCCGCTTTATCCCCCCATGCGTGGAAGTGCCCTATGCTCTCTAAGCTGTGTTTTTTAGATGTTTCAGGACACACCGTACACTTCTCCAGAGTGGCTGTTGGCAATTTACATCCCGCCCATCGGTGTAGCAAGGCTCCCATTTCTCCATGGCGTGTCCTGCATTTCTGGTTTTGACACTTTTTTCAGCATGGCCCTTTTGACCGATGGGAAGCGAGACTTCTTTGTCGCGCTGATTTGCCTTTCCAGGTTGCTTGGTTGGCCAAAAAGGGCGTATGCGTTTTTTCCTGAATATATTCAGGAAAAAACGCATACGCCCTTTTTGGCCAAGGGCAGCATTGTCAACGTTTTGCCGCTTTTCATGTGCTTTAAAGGCGATTCGTATCTACCTCCTGAAATCTGTTTCCTGCAATTCTGCCTTGATTTCTAATCCTCTTCTTTGCCTTCCCTCAATATATTTGTGGACGAGAGTTATCATTTATAACTCTGCAGGTTTGTGAATTGCAGTGCCCTGAAGCTCCATTTTACAAGTCGCTTTTTCGGGAGCCGGCCGCAAAAGCGCCGGATGGCTTCAGGCCCTGTTCTGGTTCCGGGGGGCAGGCTGAGCCTGTGGTTAATTCTTCTTCCTGATGGGAAAATAGAGTGACCTGTGCCTGTCCCAACACCAAGAGCTAGTCTCTCATTGGTTCCCCGTCTTCCCGTTCATCCTCAGGACAAATTGCAACCTGTACGGAACAGGAGGTTAAAGGTGCTGAGGCTCCAAGTAGGGAGATTGCTAGTAAAGTGGCTGGAATGGCGACCCCGAGCACAAGGAGATGAGAAATGAGGTGCGTTTTAGAAACCTTTCCCCATCACACGGTGTACCATCTTCTGGGTTTCTCATGCATGTTTTCGATGTAGGAAGATGCCCTTGAACCTGGAGATTTGGGACCCATGCGATGGGTAGCACGCAGTATTACTTTAAAGGGTCTGCGTTTGCTCACCCAACCTCACCAAACCTCTCAGCCCCAAGAGTGTCCACCCTTATGTCTCATCCAGCTGTGGGTCTAGATATGGTCAATCCAGGTTGCATCACAGCCCCTGAACGAATTGTGTAAGAATTTCTCTCTCTTTCCCTGTCTTTGTTTCATGGGTT
Organism: Balaenoptera physalus; assembly: GCF_965194825.1. NCBI lineage: Eukaryota > Metazoa > Chordata > Mammalia > Artiodactyla > Balaenopteridae > Balaenoptera > Balaenoptera physalus. Next base: position 21,717 of record NW_028124745.1, on the reverse strand, counting down.
TTTAAAAGTAATTTATTTTTATAATGGGGTTTAGCTGCTTTTCACGGCTGTGTTTAGGCCGCTTTACACCCACTTGACACACTAACAGAGAGATATCAATACATAGGTTTTAAGATTATTACTGGTCAGATATATTCTTGTGCGGTGAATCGGGCGTGTTGAGTCCAGTTCTCTGAGCAAGGAGTAGGTCTTGTCTATTCCATATTGGGTTTATGGAACGGTATCTGAGCTAATTTGAAACTCTTGTTTTATGTATCCCCCCACCTCACCTTTCCCGTTAAGCAGCCATAGTGTGTTTTCTGCATGTGTGACTCTCTTCTGTTTTGTAATTCAGTTCAAGTGTAACGGTTTTTACATTCCCTCTATAAGTGACACCTTATGAGAAGTGTCCTTTTCTGTGTGACTTATTTCACTTAGAATCGTCTTACCTAAATCCACTCATCATGCTGCTACTAGCCTTATGACATTGATTTCATGGCTGAGTGATATTCCATTGTACATAAGGACCACAACTTTTTTATCCATTTTTCGCTTTCCTGGGATATTTAAGGTGGAAGGAAGTGGAGGTCCTTGTCAACAGAGCAGCCCTAAACTTTGGGGTGCTTGTGTCTTGCTGATTTTCAATTTTCCCGCTTTATCCCCCCATGCGTGGAAGTGCCCTATGCTCTCTAAGCTGTGTTTTTTAGATGTTTCAGGACACACCGTACACTTCTCCAGAGTGGCTGTTGGCAATTTACATCCCGCCCATCGGTGTAGCAAGGCTCCCATTTCTCCATGGCCTGTCCTGCATTTCTGGTTTTGACACTTTTTTCAGCATGGCCCTTTGGACCGATGGGAAGCGAGACTTCTTTGTCGCGCTGATTTGCCTTTCCAGGTTGCTTGGTTGGCCAAAAAGGGCGTATGCGTTTTTTCCTGAATATATTCAGGAAAAAACGCATACGCCCTTTTTGGCCAAGGGCAGCATTGTCAACGTTTTGCCGCTTTTCATGTGCTTTAAAGGCGATTCGAATCTACCTCCTGAAATCTGTTTCCTGCAATTCTGCCTTGATTTCAAATCCTCTTCTTTGCCTTCCCTCAATATATTTGTGGACGAGAGTTATCATTTATAACTCTGCAGGTTTGTGAATTGCAGTGCCCTGAAGCTCCATTTTACAAGTCGCTTTTTCGGGAGCCGGCCGCAAAAGCGCAGGATGGCTTCAGGCCCTGTTCTGGTTCCGGGGGGCAGGCTGAGCCTGTGGTTAATTCTTCTTCCTAATGGGAAAATAGAGTGACCTGTGCCTGTCCCAACACCAAGAGCTAGTCTCTCATTGGTTCCCCGTCTTCCCGTTCATCCTCAGGACAAATTGCAACCTGTACGGAACAGGAGGTTAAAGGTGCTGATGCTCCAAGTAGGGAGATTGCTAGTAAAGTGGCTGGAATGGCGAACCCGAGCACAAGGAGATGAGAAATGAGGTGCGTTTTAGAAACCTTTCCCCATCACACGGTGTACCATCTTCTGGGTTTCTCATGCATGTTTTCGATGTAGGAAGATGCCCTTGAACCTGGAGATTTGGGACCCATGCGATGGGTAGCACGCAGTATTACTTTAAAGGGTCTGCGTTTGCTCACCCAACCTCACCAAACCTCTCAGCCCCAAGAGTGTCCACCCTTATGTCTCATCCAGCTGTGGGTCTAGATATGGTCAATCCAGGTTGCATCACAGCCCCTGAACGAATTGTGTAAGAATTTCTCTCTCTTTCCCTGTCTTTGTTTCATGGGTTTTTAAAAGTAATTTATTTTTATAATGGGGTTTAGCTGCTTTTCACGGCTGTGTTTAGGCCGCTTTACACCCACTTGACACACTAACAGAGAGATATCAATACATAGGTTTTAAGATTATTACTGGTCAGATATATTCTTGTGCGGTGAATCGGGCGTGTTGAGTCCAGTTCTCTGAGCAAGGAGTAGGTCTTGTCTATTCCATATTGGGTTTATGGAACGGTATCTGAGCTAATTTGAAACTCTTGTTTTATGTATCCCCCCACCTCACCTTTCCCGTTAAGCAGCCATAGTGTGTTTTCTGCATGTGTGACTCTGTTCTGTTTTGTAATTCAGTTCAAGTGTAACGGTTTTTACATTCCCTCTATAAGTGACACCTTATGAGAAGTGTCCTTTTCTGTGTGACTTATTTCACTTAGAATCGTCTTACCTAAATCCACTCATCATGCTGCTACTAGCCTTATGACATTGATTTCATGGCTGAGTGATATTCCATTGTACATAAGGACCACAACTTTTTTATCCATTTTTCGCTTTCCTGGGATATTTAAGGTGGAAGGAAGTGGAGGTCCTTGTCAACAGAGCAGCCCTAAACTTTGGGGTGCTTGTGTCATGCTGATTTTCAATTTTCCCGCTTTATCCCCCCATGCGTGGAAGTGCCCTATGCTCTCTAAGCTGTGTTTTTTAGATGTTTCAGGACACACCGTACACTTCTCCAGAGTGGCTGTTGGCAATTTACATCCCGCCCATCGGTGTAGCAAGGCTCCCATTTCTCCATGGCCTGTCCTGCATTTCTGGTTTTGACACTTTTTTCAGCATGGCCCTTTGGACCGATGGGAAGCGAGACTTCTTTGTCGCGCTGATTTGCCTTTCCAGGTTGCTTGGTTGGCCAAAAAGGGCGTATGCGTTTTTTCCTGAATATATTCAGGAAAAAACGCATACGCCCTTTTTGGCCAAGGGCATCATTGTCAACGTTTTGCCGCTTTTCATGTGCTTTAAAGACGATTCGAATCTACCTCCTGAAATCTGTTTCCTGCAATTCTGCCTTGATTTCTAATCCTCTTCTTTGCCTTCCCTCAATATATTTGTGGACGAGAGTTATCATTTATAACTCTGCAGGTTTGTGAATTGCAGTGCCCTGAAGCTCCATTTTACAAGTCGCTTTTTCGGGAGCCGGCCGCAAAAGCGCAGGATGGCTTCAGGCCCTGTTCTGGTTCCGGGGGGCAGGCTGAGCCTGTGGTTAATTCTTCTTCCTGATGGGAAAATAGAGTGACCTGTCCCTGTCCCAACACCAAGAGCTAGTCTCTCATTGGTTCCCCGTCTTCCCGTTCATCCTCAGGACAAATTGCAACCTGTACGGAACAGGAGGTTAAAGGTGCTGATGCTCCAAGTAGGGAGATTGCTAGTAAAGTGGCTGGAATGGCGAACCCGAGCACAAGGAGATGAGAAATGAGGTGCGTTTTAGAAACCTTTCCCCATCACACGGTGTACCATCTTCTGGGTTTCTCATGCATGTTTTCGATGTAGGAAGATGCCCTTGAACCTGGAGATTTGGGACCCATGCGATGGGTAGCACGCAGTATTACTTTAAAGGGTCTGCGTTTGCTCACCCAACCTCACCAAACCTCTCAGCCCCAAGAGTGTCCACCCTTATGTCTCATCCAGCTGTGGGTCTAGATATGGTCAATCCAGGTTGCATCACAGCCCCTGAACGAATTGTGTAAGAATTTCTCTCTCTTTCCCTGTCTTTGTTTCATGGGTTTTTAAAAGTAATTTATTTTTATAATGGGGTTTAGCTGCTTTTCACGGCTGTGTTTAGGCCGCTTTACACCCACTTGACACACTAACAGAGAGATATCAATACATAGGTTTTAAGATTATTACTGGTCAGATATATTCTTGTGCGGTGAATCGGGCGTGTTGAGTCCAGTTCTCTGAGCAAGGAGTAGGTCTTGTCTATTCCATATTGGGTTTATGGAACGGTATCTGAGCTAATTTGAAACTCTTGTTTTATGTATCACCCCACCTCACCTTTCCCGTTAAGCAGCCATAGTGTGTTTTCTGCATGTGTGACTCTGTTCTGTTTTGTAATTCAGTTCAAGTGTAACGGTTTTTACATTCCCTCTATAAGTGACACCTTATGAGAAGTGTCCTTTTCTGTGTGACTTATTTCACTTAGAATCGTCTTACCTAAATCCACTCATCATGCTGCTACTAGCCTTATGACATTGATTTCATGGCTGAGTGATATTCCATTGTACATAAGGACCACAACTTTTTTATCCATTTTTCGCTTTCCTGGGATATTTAAGGTGGAAGGAAGTGGAGGTCCTTGTCAACAGAGCAGCCCTAAACTTTGGGGTGCTTGTGTCATGCTGATTTTCAATTTTCCCGCTTTATCCCCCCATGCGTGGAAGTGCCCTATGCTCTCTAAGCTGTGTTTTTTAGATGTTTCAGGACACACCGTACACTTCTCCAGAGTGGCTGTTGGCAATTTACATCCCGCCCATCGGTGTAGCAAGGCTCCCATTTCTCCATGGCGTGTCCTGCATTTCTGGTTTTGACACTTTTTTCAGCATGGCCCTTTTGACCGATGGGAAGCGAGACTTCTTTGTCGCGCTGATTTGCCTTTCCAGGTTGCTTGGTTGGCCAAAAAGGGCGTATGCGTTTTTTCCTGAATATATTCAGGAAAAAACGCATACGCCCTTTTTGGCCAAGGGCAGCATTGTCAACGTTTTGCCGATTTTCATGTGCTTTAAAGGCGATTCGAATCTACCTCCTGAAATCTGTTTCCTGCAATTCTGCCTTGATTTCTAATCCTCTTCTTTGCCTTCCCTCAATATATTTGTGGACGAGAGTTATCATTTATAACTCTGCAGGTTTGTGAATTGCAGTGCCCTGAAGCTCCATTTTACAAGTCGCTTTTTTGGGAGCCGGCCGCAAAAGCGCCGGATGGCTTCAGGCCCTGTTCTGGTTCCGGGGGGCAGGCTGAGCCTGTGGTTAATTCTTCTTCCTGATGGGAAAATAGAGTGACCTGTGCCTGTCCCAACACCAAGAGCTAGTCTCTCATTGGTTCCCCGTCTTCCCGTTCATCCTCAGGACAAATTGCAACCTGTACGGAACAGGAGGTTAAAGGTGCTGAGGCTCCAAGTAGGGAGATTGCTAGTAAAGTGGCTGGAATGGCGAACCCGAGCACAAGGAGATGAGAAATGAGGTGCGTTTTAGAAACCTTTCCCCATCACACGGTGTACCATCTTCTGGGTTTCTCATGCATGTTTTCGATGTAGGAAGATGCCCTTGAACCTGGAGATTTGGGACCCATGCGATGGGTAGCACGCAGTATTACTTTAAAGGGTCTGCGTTTGCTCACCCAACCTCACCAAACCTCTCAGCCCCAAGAGTGTCCACCCTTATGTCTCATCCAGCTGTGGGTCTAGATATGGTCAATCCAGGTTGCATCACAGCCCCTGAACGAATTGTGTAAGAATTTCTCTCTCTTTCCCTGTCTTTGTTTCATGGGTTTTTAAAAGTAATTTATTTTTATAATGGGGTTTAGCTGCTTTTCACGGCTGTGTTTAGGCCGCTTTACACCCACTTGACACACTAACAGAGAGATATCAATACATAGGTTTTAAGATTATTACTGGTCAGATATATTCTTGTGCGGTGAATCGGGCGTGTTGAGTCCAGTTCTCTGAGCAAGGAGTAGGTCTTGTCTATTCCATATTGGGTTTATGGAACGGTATCTGAGCTAATTTGAAACTCTTGTTTTATGTATCCCCCCACCTCACCTTTCCCGTTAAGCAGCCATAGTGTGTTTTCTGCATGTGTGACTCTCTTCTGTTTTGTAATTCAGTTCAAGTGTAACGGTTTTTACATTCCCTCTATAAGTGACACCTTATGAGAAGTGTCCTTTTCTGTGTGACTTATTTCACTTAGAATCGTCTTACCTAAATCCACTCATCATGCTGCTACTAGCCTTATGACATTGATTTCATGGCTGAGTGATATTCCATTGTACATAAGGACCACAACTTTTTTATCTATTTTTCGCTTTCCTGGGATATTTAAGGTGGAAGGAAGTGGAGGTCCTTGTCAACAGAGCAGCCCTAAACTTTGGGGTGCTTGTGTCTTGCTGATTTTCAATTTTCCCGCTTTATCCCCCCATGCGTGGAAGTGCCCTATGCTCTCTAAGCTGTGTTTTTTAGATGTTTCAGGACACACCGTACACTTCTCCAGAGTGGCTGTTGGCAATTTACATCCCGCCCATCGGTGTAGCAAGGCTCCCATTTCTCCATGGCCTGTCCTGCATTTCTGGTTTTGACACTTTTTTCAGCATGGCCCTTTGGACCGATGGGAAGCGAGACTTCTTTGTCGCGCTGATTTGCCTTTCCAGGTTGCTTGGTTGGCCAAAAAGGGCGTATGCGTTTTTTCCTGAATATATTCAGGAAAAAACGCATACGCCCTTTTTGGCCAAGGGCAGCATTGTCAACGTTTTGCCGCTTTTCATGTGCTTTAAAGGCGATTCGAATCTACCTCCTGAAATCTGTTTCCTGCAATTCTGCCTTGATTTCTAATCCTCTTCTTTGCCTTCCCTCAATATATTTGTGGACGAGAGTTATCATTTATAACTCTGCAGGTTTGTGAATTGCAGTGCCCTGAAGCTCCATTTTACAAGTCGCTTTTTCGGGAGCCGGCCGCAAAAGCGCAGGATGGCTTCAGGCCCTGTTCTGGTTCCGGGGGGCAGGCTGAGCCTGTGGTTAATTCTTCTTCCTAATGGGAAAATAGAGTGACCTGTGCCTGTCCCAACACCAAGAGCTAGTCTCTCATTGGTTCCCCGTCTTCCCGTTCATCCTCAGGACAAATTGCAACCTGTACGGAACAGGAGGTTAAAGGTGCTGATGCTCCAAGTAGGGAGATTGCTAGTAAAGTGGCTGGAATGGCGAACCCGAGCACAAGGAGATGAGAAATGAGGTGCGTTTTAGAAACCTTTCCCCATCACACGGTGTACCATCTTCTGGGTTTCTCATGCATGTTTTCGATGTAGGAAGATGCCCTTGAACCTGGAGATTTGGGACCCATGCGATGGGTAGCACGCAGTATTACTTTAAAGGGTCTGCGTTTGCTCACCCAACCTCACCAAACCTCTCAGCCCCAAGAGTGTCCACCCTTATGTCTCATCCAGCTGTGGGTCTAGATATGGTCAATCCAGGTTGCATCACAGCCCCTGAACGAATTGTGTAAGAATTTCTCTCTCTTTCCCTGTCTTTGTTTCATGGGTTTTTAAAAGTAATTTATTTTTATAATGGGGTTTAGCTGCTTTTCACGGCTGTGTTTAGGCCGCTTTACACCCACTTGACACACTAACAGAGAGATTTCAATACATAGGTTTTAAGATTATTACTGGTCAGATATATTCTTGTGCGGTGAATCGGGCGTGTTGAGTCCAGTTCTCTGAGCAAGGAGTAGGTCTTGTCTATTCCATATTGGGTTTATGGAACGGTATCTGAGCTAATTTGAAACTCTTGTTTTATGTATCCCCCCACCTCACCTTTCCCGTTAAGCAGCCATAGTGTGTTTTCTGCATGTGTGACTCTCTTCTGTTTTGTAATTCAGTTCAAGTGTAACGGTTTTTACATTCCCTCTATAAGTGACACCTTATGAGAAGTGTCCTTTTCTGTGTGACTTATTTCACTTAGAATCGTCTTACCTAAATCCACTCATCATGCTGCTACTAGCCTTATGACATTGATTTCATGGCTGAGTGATATTCCATTGTACATAAGGACCACAACTTTTTTATCCATTTTTCGCTTTCCTGGGATATTTAAGGTGGAAGGAAGTGGAGGTCCTTGTCAACAGAGCAGCCCTAAACTTTGGGGTGCTTGTGTCTTGCTGATTTTCAATTTTCCCGCTTTATCCCCCCATGCGTGGAAGTGCCCTATGCTCTCTAAGCTGTGTTTTTTAGATGTTTCAGGACACACCGTACACTTCTCCAGAGTGGCTGTTGGCAATTTACATCCCGCCCATCGGTGTAGCAAGGCTCCCATTTCTCCATGGCCTGTCCTGCATTTCTGGTTTTGACACTTTTTTCAGCATGGCCCTTTGGACCGATGGGAAGCGAGACTTCTTTGTCGCGCTGATTTGCCTTTCCAGGTTGCTTGGTTGGCCAAAAAGGGCGTATGCGTTTTTTCCTGAATATATTCAGGAAAAAACGCATACGCCCTTTTTGGCCAAGGGCAGCATTGTCAACGTTTTGCCGCTTTTCATGTGCTTTAAAGGCGATTCGAATCTACCTCCTGAAATCTGTTTCCTGCAATTCTGCCTTGATTTCTAATCCTCTTCTTTGCCTTCCCTCAATATATTTGTGGACGAGAGTTATCATTTATAACTCTGCAGGTTTGTGAATTGCAGTGCCCTGAAGCTCCATTTTACAAGTCGCTTTTTCGGGAGCCGGCCGCAAAAGCGCAGGATGGCTTCAGGCCCTGTTCTGGTTCCGGGTGGCAGGCTGAGCCTGTGGTTAATTCTTCTTCCTAATGGGAAAATAGAGTGACCTGTGCCTGTCCCAACACCAAGAGCTAGTCTCTCATTGGTTCCCCGTCTTCCCGTTCATCCTCAGGACAAATTGCAACCTGTACGGAACAGGAGGTTAAAGGTGCTGAGGCTCCAAGTAGGGAGATTGCTAGTAAAGTGGCTGGAATGGCGACCCCGAGCACAAGGAGATGAGAAATGAGGTGCGTTTTAGAAACCTTTCCCCATCACACGGTGTACCATCTTCTGGGTTTCTCATGCATGTTTTCGATGTAGGAAGATGCCCTTGAACCTGGAGATTTGGGACCCATGCGATGGGTAGCACGCAGTATTACTTTAAAGGGTCTGCGTTTGCTCACCCAACCTCACCAAACCTCTCAGCCCCAAGAGTGTCCACCCTTATGTCTCATCCAGCTGTGGGTCTAGATATGGTCAATCCAGGTTGCATCACAGCCCCTGAACGAATTGTGTAAGAATTTCTCTCTCTTTCCCTGTCTTTGTTTCATGGGTTTTTAAAAGTAATTTATTTTTATAATGGGGTTTAGCTGCTTTTCACGGCTGTGTTTAGGCCGCTTTACACCCACTTGACACACTAACAGAGAGATATCAATACATAGGTTTTAAGATTATTACTGGTCAGATATATTCTTGTGCGGTGAATCGGGCGTGTTGAGTCCAGTTCTCTGAGCAAGGAGTAGGTCTTGTCTATTCCATATTGGGTTTATGGAACGGTATCTGAGCTAATTTGAAACTCTTGTTTTATGTATCCCCCCACCTCACCTTTCCCGTTAAGCAGCCATAGTGTGTTTTCTGCATGTGTGACTCTCTTCTGTTTTGTAATTCAGTTCAAGTGTAACGGTTTTTACATTCCCTCTATAAGTGACACCTTATGAGAAGTGTCCTTTTCTGTGTGACTTATTTCACTTAGAATCGTCTTACCTAAATCCACTCATCATGCTGCTACTAGCCTTATGACATTGATTTCATGGCTGAGTGATATTCCATTGTACATAAGGACCACAACTTTTTTATCCATTTTTCGCTTTCCTGGGATATTTAAGGTGGAAGGAAGTGGAGGTCCTTGTCAACAGAGCAGCCCTAAACTTTGGGGTGCTTGTGTCTTGCTGATTTTCAATTTTCCCGCTTTATCCCCCCATGCGTGGAAGTGCCCTATGCTCTCTAAGCTGTGTTTTTTAGATGTTTCAGGACACACCGTACACTTCTCCAGAGTGGCTGTTGGCAATTTACATCCCGCCCATCGGTGTAGCAAGGCTCCCATTTCTCCATGGCCTGTCCTGCATTTCTGGTTTTGACACTTTTTTCAGCATGGCCCTTTGGACCGATGGGAAGCGAGACTTCTTTGTCGCGCTGATTTGCCTTTCCAGGTTGCTTGGTTGGCCAAAAAGGGCGTATGCGTTTTTTCCTGAATATATTCAGGAAAAAACGCATACGCCCTTTTTGGCCAAGGGCAGCATTGTCAACGTTTTGCCGCTTTTCATGTGCTTTAAAGGCGATTCGAATCTACCTCCTGAAATCTGTTTCCTGCAATTCTGCCTTGATTTCTAATCCTCTTCTTTGCCTTCCCTCAATATATTTGTGGACGAGAGTTATCATTTATAACTCTGCAGGTTTGTGAATTGCAGTGCCCTGAAGCTCCATTTTACAAGTCGCTTTTTCGGGAGCCGGCCGCAAAAGCGCAGGATGGCTTCAGGCCCTGTTCTGGTTCCGGGGGGCAGGCTGAGCCTGTGGTTAATTCTTCTTCCTAATGGGAAAATAGAGTGACCTGTGCCTGTCCCAACACCAAGAGCTAGTCTCTCATTGGTTCCCCGTCTTCCCGTTCATCCTCAGGACAAATTGCAACCTGTACGGAACAGGAGGTTAAAGGTGCTGATGCTCCAAGTAGGGAGATTGCTAGTAAAGTGGCTGGAATGGCGACCCCGAGCACAAGGAGATGAGAAATGAGGTGCGTTTTAGAAACCTTTCCCCATCACACGGTGTACCATCTTCTGGGTTTCTCATGCATGTTTTCGATGTAGGAAGATGCCCTTGAACCTGGAGATTTGGGACCCATGCGATGGGTAGCACGCAGTATTACTTTAAAGGGTCTGCGTTTGCTCACCCAACCTCACCAAACCTCTCAGCCCCAAGAGTGTCCACCCTTATGTCTCATCCAGCTGTGGGTCTAGATATGGTCAATCCAGGTTGCATCACAGCCCCTGAACGAATTGTGTAAGAATTTCTCTCTCTTTCCCTGTCTTTGTTTCATGGGTTTTTAAAAGTAATTTATTTTTATAATGGGGTTTAGCTGCTTTTCACGGCTGTGTTTAGGCCGCTTTACACCCACTTGACACACTAACAGAGAGATATCAATACATAGGTTTTAAGATTATTACTGGTCAGATATATTCTTGTGCGGTGAATCGGGCGTGTTGAGTCCAGTTCTCTGAGCAAGGAGTAGGTCTTGTCTATTCCATATTGGGTTTATGGAACGGTATCTGAGCTAATTTGAAACTCTTGTTTTATGTATCCCCCCACCTCACCTTTCCCGTTAAGCAGCCATAGTGTGTTTTCTGCATGTGTGACTCTCTTCTGTTTTGTAATTCAGTTCAAGTGTAACGGTTTTTACATTCCCTCTATAAGTGACACCTTATGAGAAGTGTCCTTTTCTGTGTGACTTATTTCACTTAGAATCGTCTTACCTAAATCCACTCATCATGCTGCTACTAGCCTTATGACATTGATTTCATGGCTGAGTGATATTCCATTGTACATAAGGACCACAACTTTTTTATCCATTTTTCGCTTTCCTGGGATATTTAAGGTGGAAGGAAGTGGAGGTCCTTGTCAACAGAGCAGCCCTAAACTTTGGGGTGCTTGTGTCTTGCTGATTTTCAATTTTCCCGCTTTATCCCCCCATGCGTGGAAGTGCCCTATGCTCTCTAAGCTGTGTTTTTTAGATGTTTCAGGACACACCGTACACTTCTCCAGAGTGGCTGTTGGCAATTTACATCCCGCCCATCGGTGTAGCAAGGCTCCCATTTCTCCATGGCCTGTCCTGCATTTCTGGTTTTGACACTTTTTTCAGCATGGCCCTTTGGACCGATGGGAAGCGAGACTTCTTTGTCGCGCTGATTTGCCTTTCCAGGTTGCTTGGTTGGCCAAAAAGGGCGTATGCGTTTTTTCCTGAATATATTCAGGAAAAAACGCATACGCCCTTTTTGGCCAAGGGCAGCATTGTCAACGTTTTGCCGCTTTTCATGTGCTTTAAAGGCGATTCGAATCTACCTCCTGAAATCTGTTTCCTGCAATTCTGCCTTGATTTCTAATCCTCTTCTTTGCCTTCCCTCAATATATTTGTGGACGAGAGTTATCATTTATAACTCTGCAGGTTTGTGAATTGCAGTGCCCTGAAGCTCCATTTTACAAGTCGCTTTTTCGGGAGCCGGCCGCAAAAGCGCAGGATGGCTTCAGGCCCTGTTCTGGTTCCGGGGGGCAGGCTGAGCCTGTGGTTAATTCTTCTTCCTAATGGGAAAATAGAGTGACCTGTGCCTGTCTCAACACCAAGAGCTAGTCTCTCATTGGTTCCCCGTCTTCCCGTTCATCCTCAGGACAAATTGCAACCTGTACGGAACAGGAGGTTAAAGGTGCTGATGCTCCAAGTAGGGAGATTGCTAGTAAAGTGGCTGGAATGGCGACCCCGAGCACAAGGAGATGAGAAATGAGGTGCGTTTTAGAAACCTTTCCACATCACACGGTGTACCATCTTCTGGGTTTCTCATGCATGTTTTCGATGTAGGAAGATGCCCTTGAACCTGGAGATTTGGGACCCATGCGATGGGTAGCACGCAGTATTACTTTAAAGGGTCTGCGTTTGCTCACCCAACCTCACCAAACCTCTCAGCCCCAAGAGTGTCCACCCTTATGTCTCATCCAGCTGTGGGTCTAGATATGGTCAATCCAGGTTGCATCACAGCCCCTGAACGAATTGTGTAAGAATTTCTCTCTCTTTCCCTGTCTTTGTTTCATGGGTTTTTAAAAGTAATTTATTTTTATAATGGGGTTTAGCTGCTTTTCACGGCTGTGTTTAGGCCGCTTTACACCCACTTGACACACTAACAGAGAGATATCAATACATAGGTTTTAAGATTATTACTGGTCAGATATATTCTTGTGCGGTGAATCGGGCGTGTTGAGTCCAGTTCTCTGAGCAAGGAGTAGGTCTTGTCTATTCCATATTGGGTTTATGGAACGGTATCTGAGCTAATTTGAAACTCTTGTTTTATGTATCCCCCCACCTCACCTTTCCCGTTAAGCAGCCATAGTGTGTTTTCTGCATGTGTGACTCTCTTCTGTTTTGTAATTCAGTTCAAGTGTAACGGTTTTTACATTCCCTCTATAAGTGACACCTTATGAGAAGTGTCCTTTTCTGTGTGACTTATTTCACTTAGAATCGTCTTACCTAAATCCACTCATCATGCTGCTACTAGCCTTATGACATTGATTTCATGGCTGAGTGATATTCCATTGTACATAAGGACCACAACTTTTTTATCCATTTTTCGCTTTCCTGGGATATTTAAGGTGGAAGGAAGTGGAGGTCCTTGTCAACAGAGCAGCCCTAAACTTTGGGGTGCTTGTGTCTTGCTGATTTTCAATTTTCCCGCTTTATCCCCCCATGCGTGGAAGTGCCCTATGCTCTCTAAGCTGTGTTTTTTAGATGTTTCAGGACACACCGTACACTTCTCCAGAGTGGCTGTTGGCAATTTACATCCCGCCCATCGGTGTAGCAAGGCTCCCATTTCTCCATGGCCTGTCCTGCATTTCTGGTTTTGACACTTTTTTCAGCATGGCCCTTTGGACCGATGGGAAGCGAGACTTCTTTGTCGCGCTGATTTGCCTTTCCAGGTTGCTTGGTTGGCCAAAAAGGGCGTATGCGTTTTTTCCTGAATATATTCAGGAAAAAACGCATACGCCCTTTTTGGCCAAGGGCAGCATTGTCAACGTTTTGCCGCTTTTCATGTGCTTTAAAGGCGATTCGAATCTACCTCCTGAAATCTGTTTCCTGCAATTCTGCCTTGATTTCTAATCCTCTTCTTTGCCTTCCCTCAATATATTTGTGGACGAGAGTTATCATTTATAACTCTGCAGGTTTGTGAATTGCAGTGCCCTGAAGCTCCATTTTACAAGTCGCTTTTTCGGGAGCCGGCCGCAAAAGCGCAGGATGGCTTCAGGCCCTGTTCTGGTTCCGGGGGGCAGGCTGAGCCTGTGGTTAATTCTTCTTCCTAATGGGAAAATAGAGTGACCTGTGCCTGTCCCAACACCAAGAGCTAGTCTCTCATTGGTTCCCCGTCTTCCCGTTCATCCTCAGGACAAATTGCAACCTGTACGGAACAGGAGGTTAAAGGTGCTGAGGCTCCAAGTAGGGAGATTGCTAGTAAAGTGGCTGGAATGGCGACCCCGAGCACAAGGAGATGAGAAATGAGGTGCGTTTTAGAAACCTTTCCCCATCACACGGTGTACCATCTTCTGGGTTTCTCATGCATGTTTTCGATGTAGGAAGATGCCCTTGAACCTGGAGATTTGGGACCCATGCGATGGGTAGCACGCAGTATTACTTTAAAGGGTCTGCGTTTGCTCACCCAACCTCACCAAACCTCTCAGCCCCAAGAGTGTCCACCCTTATGTCTCATCCAGCTGTGGGTCTAGATATGGTCAATCCAGGTTGCATCACAGCCCCTGAACGAATTGTGTAAGAATTTCTCTCTCTTTCCCTGTCTTTGTTTCATGGGTTTTTAAAAGTAATTTATTTTTATAATGGGGTTTAGCTGCTTTTCACGGCTGTGTTTAGGCCGCTTTACACCCACTTGACACACTAACAGAGAGATATCAATACATAGGTTTTAAGATTATTACTGGTCAGATATATTCTTGTGCGGTGAATCGGGCGTGTTGAGTCCAGTTCTCTGAGCAAGGAGTAGGTCTTGTCTATTCCATATTGGGTTTATGGAACGGTATCTGAGCTAATTTGAAACTCTTGTTTTATGTATCCCCCCACCTCACCTTTCCCGTTAAGCAGCCATAGTGTGTTTTCTGCATGTGTGACTCTCTTCTGTTTTGTAATTCAGTTCAAGTGTAACGGTTTTTACATTCCCTCTATAAGTGACACCTTATGAGAAGTGTCCTTTTCTGTGTGACTTATTTCACTTAGAATCGTCTTACCTAAATCCACTCATCATGCTGCTACTAGCCTTATGACATTGATTTCATGGCTGAGTGATATTCCATTGTACATAAGGACCACAACTTTTTTATCCATTTTTCGCTTTCCTGGGATATTTAAGGTGGAAGGAAGTGGAGGTCCTTGTCAACAGAGCAGCCCTAAACTTTGGGGTGCTTGTGTCTTGCTGATTTTCAATTTTCCCGCTTTATCCCCCCATGCGTGGAAGTGCCCTATGCTCTCTAAGCTGTGTTTTTTAGATGTTTCAGGACACACCGTACACTTCTCCAGAGTGGCTGTTGGCAATTTACATCCCGCCCATCGGTGTAGCAAGGCTCCCATTTCTCCATGGCCTGTCCTGCATTTCTGGTTTTGACACTTTTTTCAGCATGGCCCTTTGGACCGATGGGAAGCGAGACTTCTTTGTCGCGCTGATTTGCCTTTCCAGGTTGCTTGGTTGGCCAAAAAGGGCGTATGCGTTTTTTCCTGAATATATTCAGGAAAAAACGCATACGCCCTTTTTGGCCAAGGGCAGCATTGTCAACGTTTTGCCGCTTTTCATGTGCTTTAAAGGCGATTCGAATCTACCTCCTGAAATCTGTTTCCTGCAATTCTGCCTTGATTTCTAATCCTCTTCTTTGCCTTCCCTCAATATATTTGTGGACGAGAGTTATCATTTATAACTCTGCAGGTTTGTGAATTGCAGTGCCCTGAAGCTCCATTTTACAAGTCGCTTTTTCGGGAGCCGGCCGCAAAAGCGCAGGATGGCTTCAGGCCCTGTTCTGGTTCCGGGGGGCAGGCTGAGCCTGTGGTTAATTCTTCTTCCTAATGGGAAAATAGAGTGACCTGTGCCTGTCCCAACACCAAGAGCTAGTCTCTCATTGGTTCCCCGTCTTCCCGTTCATCCTCAGGACAAATTGCAACCTGTACGGAACAGGAGGTTAAAGGTGCTGATGCTCCAAGTAGGGAGATTGCTAGTAAAGTGGCTGGAATGGCGAACCCGAGCACAAGGAGATGAGAAATGAGGTGCGTTTTAGAAACCTTTCCCCATCACACGCTGTACCATCTTCTGGGTTTCTCATGCATGTTTTCGATGTAGGAAGATGCCCTTGAACCTGGAGATTTGGGACCCATGCGATGGGTAGCACGCAGTATTACTTTAAAGGGTCTGCGTTTGCTCACCCAACCTCACCAAACCTCTCAGCCCCAAGAGTGTCCACCCTTATGTCTCATCCAGCTGTGGGTCTAGATATGGTCAATCCAGGTTGCATCACAGCCCCTGAACGAATTGTGTAAGAATTTCTCTCTCTTTCCCTGTCTTTGTTTCATGGGTTTTTAAAAGTAATTTATTTTTATAATGGGGTTTAGCTGCTTTTCACGGCTGTGTTTAGGCCGCTTTACACCCACTTGACACACTAACAGAGAGATATCAATACATAGGTTTTAAGATTATTACTGGTCAGATATATTCTTGTGCGGTGAATCGGGCGTGTTGAGTCCAGTTCTCTGAGCAAGGAGTAGGTCTTGTCTATTCCATATTGGGTTTATGGAACGGTATCTGAGCTAATTTGAAACTCTTGTTTTATGTATCCCCCCACCTCACCTTTCCCGTTAAGCAGCCATAGTGTGTTTTCTGCATGTGTGACTCTGTTCTGTTTTGTAATTCAGTTCAAGTGTAACGGTTTTTACATTCCCTCTATAAGTGACACCTTATGAGAAGTGTCCTTTTCTGTGTGACTTATTTCACTTAGAATCGTCTTACCTAAATCCACTCATCATGCTGCTACTAGCCTTATGACATTGATTTCATGGCTGAGTGATATTCCATTGTACATAAGGACCACAACTTTTTTATCCATTTTTCGCTTTCCTGGGATATTTAAGGTGGAAGGAAGTGGAGGTCCTTGTCAACAGAGCAGCCCTAAACTTTGGGGTGCTTGTGTCATGCTGATTTTCAATTTTCCCGCTTTATCCCCCCATGCGTGGAAGTGCCCTATGCTCTCTAAGCTGTGTTTTTTAGATGTTTCAGGACACACCGTACACTTCTCCAGAGTGGCTGTTGGCAATTTACATCCCGCCCATCGGTGTAGCAAGGCTCCCATTTCTCCATGGCCTGTCCTGCATTTCTGGTTTTGACACTTTTTTCAGCATGGCCCTTTGGACCGATGGGAAGCGAGACTTCTTTGTCGCGCTGATTTGCCTTTCCAGGTTGCTTGGTTGGCCAAAAAGGGCGTATGCGTTTTTTCCTGAATATATTCAGGAAAAAACGCATACGCCCTTTTTGGCCAAGGGCATCATTGTCAACGTTTTGCCGCTTTTCATGTGCTTTAAAGGCGATTCGAATCTACCTCCTGAAATCTGTTTCCTGCAATTCTGCCTTGATTTCTAATCCTCTTCTTTGCCTTCCCTCAATATATTTGTGGACGAGAGTTATCATTTATAACTCTGCAGGTTTGTGAATTGCAGTGCCCTGAAGCTCCATTTTACAAGTCGCTTTTTCGGGAGCCGGCCGCAAAAGCGCAGGATGGCTTCAGGCCCTGTTCTGGTTCCGGGGGGCAGGCTGAGCCTGTGGTTAATTCTTCTTCCTAATGGGAAAATAGAGTGACCTGTCCCTGTCCCAACACCAAGAGCTAGTCTCTCATTGGTTCCCCGTCTTCCCGTTCATCCTCAGGACAAATTGCAACCTGTACGGAACAGGAGGTTAAAGGTGCTGATGCTCCAAGTAGGGAGATTGCTAGTAAAGTGGCTGGAATGGCGAACCCGAGCACAAGGAGATGAGAAATGAGGTGCGTTTTAGAAACCTTTCCCCATCACACGGTGTACCATCTTCTGGGTTTCTCATGCATGTTTTCGATGTAGGAAGATGCCCTTGAACCTGGAGATTTGGGACCCATGCGATGGGTAGCACGCAGTATTACTTTAAAGGGTCTGCGTTTGCTCACCCAACCTCACCAAACCTCTCAGCCCCAAGAGTGTCCACCCTTATGTCTCATCCAGCTGTGGGTCTAGATATGGTCAATCCAGGTTGCATCACAGCCCCTGAACGAATTGTGTAAGAATTTCTCTCTCTTTCCCTGTCTTTGTTTCATGGGTTTTTAAAAGTAATTTATTTTTATAATGGGGTTTAGCTGCTTTTCACGGCTGTGTTTAGGCCGCTTTACACCCACTTGACACACTAACAGAGAGATATCAATACATAGGTTTTAAGATTATTACTGGTCAGATATATTCTTGTGCGGTGAATCGGGCGTGTTGAGTCCAGTTCTCTGAGCAAGGAGTAGGTCTTGTCTATTCCATATTGGGTTTATGGAACGGTATCTGAGCTAATTTGAAACTCTTGTTTTATGTATCACCCCACCTCACCTTTCCCGTTAAGCAGCCATAGTGTGTTTTCTGCATGTGTGACTCTGTTCTGTTTTGTAATTCAGTTCAAGTGTAACGGTTTTTACATTCCCTCTATAAGTGACACCTTATGAGAAGTGTCCTTTTCTGTGTGACTTATTTCACTTAGAATCGTCTTACCTAAATCCACTCATCATGCTGCTACTAGCCTTATGACATTGATTTCATGGCTGAGTGATATTCCATTGTACATAAGGACCACAACTTTTTTATCCATTTTTCGCTTTCCTGGGATATTTAAGGTGGAAGGAAGTGGAGGTCCTTGTCAACAGAGCAGCCCTAAACTTTGGGGTGCTTGTGTCATGCTGATTTTCAATTTTCCCGCTTTATCCCCCCATGCGTGGAAGTGCCCTATGCTCTCTAAGCTGTGTTTTTTAGATGTTTCAGGACACACCGTACACTTCTCCAGAGTGGCTGTTGGCAATTTACATCCCGCCCATCGGTGTAGCAAGGCTCCCATTTCTCCATGGCGTGTCCTGCATTTCTGGTTTTGACACTTTTTTCAGCATGGCCCTTTGGACCGATGGGAAGCGAGACTTCTTTGTCGCGCTGATTTGCCTTTCCAGGTTGCTTGGTTGGCCAAAAAGGGCGTATGCGTTTTTTCCTGAATATATTCAGGAAAAAACGCATACGCCCTTTTTGGCCAAGGGCAGCATTGTCAACGTTTTGCCGCTTTTCATGTGCTTTAAAGGCGATTCGAATCTACCTCCTGAAATCTGTTTCCTGCAATTCTGCCTTGATTTCTAATCCTCTTCTTTGCCTTCCCTCAATATATTTGTGGACGAGAGTTATCATTTATAACTCTGCAGGTTTGTGAATTGCAGTGCCCTGAAGCTCCATTTTACAAGTCGCTTTTTTGGGAGCCGGCCGCAAAAGCGCCGGATGGCTTCAGGCCCTGTTCTGGTTCCGGGGGGCAGGCTGAGCCTGTGGTTAATTCTTCTTCCTGATGGGAAAATAGAGTGACCTGTGCCTGTCCCAACACCAAGAGCTAGTCTCTCATTGGTTCCCCGTCTTCCCGTTCATCCTCAGGACAAATTGCAACCTGTACGGAACAGGAGGTTAAAGGTGCTGAGGCTCCAAGTAGGGAGATTGCTAGTAAAGTGGCTGGAATGGCGAACCCGAGCACAAGGAGATGAGAAATGAGGTGCGTTTTAGAAACCTTTCCCCATCACACGGTGTACCATCTTCTGGGTTTC
Source organism: Balaenoptera physalus (assembly GCF_965194825.1). Taxonomy (NCBI): domain Eukaryota; kingdom Metazoa; phylum Chordata; class Mammalia; order Artiodactyla; family Balaenopteridae; genus Balaenoptera; species Balaenoptera physalus. The sequence goes on along the minus strand of NW_028124745.1, from coordinate 2,613 downwards.
TCATGCATGTTTTCGATGTAGGAAGATGCCCTTGAACCTGGAGATTTGGGACCCATGCGATGGGTAGCACGCAGTATTACTTTAAAGGGTCTGCGTTTGCTCACCCAACCTCACCAAACCTCTCAGCCCCAAGAGTGTCCACCCTTATGTCTCATCCAGCTGTGGGTCTAGATATGGTCAATCCAGGTTGCATCACAGCCCCTGAACGAATTGTGTAAGAATTTCTCTCTCTTTCCCTGTCTTTGTTTCATGGGTTTTTAAAAGTAATTTATTTTTATAATGGGGTTTAGCTGCTTTTCACGGCTGTGTTTAGGCCGCTTTACACCCACTTGACACACTAACAGAGAGATATCAATACATAGGTTTTAAGATTATTACTGGTCAGATATATTCTTGTGCGGTGAATCGGGCGTGTTGAGTCCAGTTCTCTGAGCAAGGAGTAGGTCTTGTCTATTCCATATTGGGTTTATGGAACGGTATCTGAGCTAATTTGAAACTCTTGTTTTATGTATCCCCCCACCTCACCTTTCCCGTTAAGCAGCCATAGTGTGTTTTCTGCATGTGTGACTCTCTTCTGTTTTGTAATTCAGTTCAAGTGTAACGGTTTTTACATTCCCTCTATAAGTGACACCTTATGAGAAGTGTCCTTTTCTGTGTGACTTATTTCACTTAGAATCGTCTTACCTAAATCCACTCATCATGCTGCTACTAGCCTTATGACATTGATTTCATGGCTGAGTGATATTCCATTGTACATAAGGACCACAACTTTTTTATCTATTTTTCGCTTTCCTGGGATATTTAAGGTGGAAGGAAGTGGAGGTCCTTGTCAACAGAGCAGCCCTAAACTTTGGGGTGCTTGTGTCTTGCTGATTTTCAATTTTCCCGCTTTATCCCCCCATGCGTGGAAGTGCCCTATGCTCTCTAAGCTGTGTTTTTTAGATGTTTCAGGACACACCGTACACTTCTCCAGAGTGGCTGTTGGCAATTTACATCCCGCCCATCGGTGTAGCAAGGCTCCCATTTCTCCATGGCCTGTCCTGCATTTCTGGTTTTGACACTTTTTTCAGCATGGCCCTTTGGACCGATGGGAAGCGAGACTTCTTTGTCGCGCTGATTTGCCTTTCCAGGTTGCTTGGTTGGCCAAAAAGGGCGTATGCGTTTTTTCCTGAATATATTCAGGAAAAAACGCATACGCCCTTTTTGGCCAAGGGCATCATTGTCAACGTTTTGCCGCTTTTCATGTGCTTTAAAGGCGATTCGAATCTACCTCCTGAAATCTGTTTCCTGCAATTCTGCCTTGATTTCTAATCCTCTTCTTTGCCTTCCCTCAATATATTTGTGGACGAGAGTTATCATTTATAACTCTGCAGGTTTGTGAATTGCAGTGCCCTGAAGCTCCATTTTACAAGTCGCTTTTTCGGGAGCCGGCCGCAAAAGCGCAGGATGGCTTCAGGCCCTGTTCTGGTTCCGGGGGGCAGGCTGAGCCTGTGGTTAATTCTTCTTCCTAATGGGAAAATAGAGTGACCTGTGCCTGTCCCAACACCAAGAGCTAGTCTCTCATTGGTTCCCCGTCTTCCCGTTCATCCTCAGGACAAATTGCAACCTGTACGGAACAGGAGGTTAAAGGTGCTGATGCTCCAAGTAGGGAGATTGCTAGTAAAGTGGCTGGAATGGCGAACCCGAGCACAAGGAGATGAGAAATGAGGTGCGTTTTAGAAACCTTTCCCCATCACACGGTGTACCATCTTCTGGGTTTCTCATGCATGTTTTCGATGTAGGAAGATGCCCTTGAACCTGGAGATTTGGGACCCATGCGATGGGTAGCACGCAGTATTACTTTAAAGGGTCTGCGTTTGCTCACCCAACCTCACCAAACCTCTCAGCCCCAAGAGTGTCCACCCTTATGTCTCATCCAGCTGTGGGTCTAGATATGGTCAATCCAGGTTGCATCACAGCCCCTGAACGAATTGTGTAAGAATTTCTCTCTCTTTCCCTGTCTTTGTTTCATGGGTTTTTAAAAGTAATTTATTTTTATAATGGGGTTTAGCTGCTTTTCACGGCTGTGTTTAGGCCGCTTTACACCCACTTGACACACTAACAGAGAGATTTCAATACATAGGTTTTAAGATTATTACTGGTCAGATATATTCTTGTGCGGTGAATCGGGCGTGTTGAGTCCAGTTCTCTGAGCAAGGAGTAGGTCTTGTCTATTCCATATTGGGTTTATGGAACGGTATCTGAGCTAATTTGAAACTCTTGTTTTATGTATCCCCCCACCTCACCTTTCCCGTTAAGCAGCCATAGTGTGTTTTCTGCATGTGTGACTCTGTTCTGTTTTGTAATTCAGTTCAAGTGTAACGGTTTTTACATTCCCTCTATAAGTGACACCTTATGAGAAGTGTCCTTTTCTGTGTGACTTATTTCACTTAGAATCGTCTTACCTAAATCCACTCATCATGCTGCTACTAGCCTTATGACATTGATTTCATGGCTGAGTGATATTCCATTGTACATAAGGACCACAACTTTTTTATCCATTTTTCGCTTTCCTGGGATATTTAAGGTGGAAGGAAGTGGAGGTCCTTGTCAACAGAGCAGCCCTAAACTTTG
>NW_028124746.1:75000-89866 GCF_965194825.1 Balaenoptera physalus | reverse complement strand
AAACTGAGTTCCGGTACATCTACACAATGCCACACTCTGAGTGCGAGCGTGGGCGTGTGCGTGGGGGTGGGGGTGTGTGTGTGTGGAGTGCGGTAAGTATCGACAACCCACCGTAGTCCCACCAGGACCACACCAAACCATACCAGCGAAGAAGTCAAGCTGTAGAACTACTCTGGCCTTTAAAACAAAGGAAAACACATGCACGTATAACACACATACACATATTACGTATGCTCGTGGCATACGTATACATGGACCTATAAAGGCCTAGGACAAGCCCAAGCATAGCCCGTAAGGGGAGCCTATCCAAAACACACCGAGGCCTCACACAATTCAGCCTCCAGAAAACAAGCAACCCAGTGAGAAAAGTGGGCAGGAGGCCCGAACAGAACATGTTCATTAATTAGGAAAAAAAAAAAAAAAAAAAAAAAAGAAAGGAAAGAAAACAACTTTTTTTAGTAAAAAAACAAAACAAAACAAAAACACAACAACAAAACGAACAAAAATGAAACACAAAACATTTTTTCGTTAAGAAAAATAAATGGGGAACCAAAGAAGCGCACGCATTTCTCTTGACAAAGATACTCGGACAGGCCCAGGATCTGGAGTTGCGACAGCAAGTTCGTAAAGGCAGAAAAAGTGGCTCCTGATCGAACACGTATTTTTCAAGCTGAGAGAGACCACCACCACCGTGGCATGCTGGAGGACTCAGAGATGTCACCTGGCGGGTGACAGAATGGCTCTCCGACAAAAGACAGCAGTATGGAAAACAGTACGGAAGTCCCTCAAAGCACTGCACACAAAACTACCATGCGACCCAGGAACTCCACTAAGTGCCCACGGAGGGGGTAAAGAAGACATGTAACATGTCTATCTGTACCAACACCTATACCTATGTAGCTATAGGTACGGACACACTGTTAGCGCTCTCTGTGTCCGTACGTCTATATCTATGAGGAGAGAGAGAGAGAGAGAGAGAGAGAGAGAGAGAGAGAGAGAGAGAGAGAGAAACAGAGAGACGAAGAGTGGACAGTCACGTGAGTGCAATAGGTAAGGGAGATTAAGGCAACAAACAAACTCCCAACAGTGGTTTTGTAAGTCAACAATCAAGATTTCGATATCATGATGTCATCAAGCACCAACACTTCTAAAGGGGCACAACGACACACAGGGCTCACTGGGCAGGGCAGTTCAGGACCCTAAAATGACCCTGAAAGCTGAAGCTCAAAAAAGCAATCTTGTTCATCTCCACGGGGGAAAAATACCGTTGTCCCACGACATTCAAAAATCGTACCAAAAGGGGTGGGGGGGGGGGGAATCGTATCAAAACATTTAAAAACTCTCTTACTCACTCACCATTTAAAAGGTAGAGAATATAAAAAGAGCCAAACTACGATTTATTTAGTAGGCTGTCATGGAAAGCATCGACATGAAAGCATCTGATTCATTTTGTAAAATCCTAGGAACAGCAGTTTTCAACAGTGCTTGCCTTCTTGGCGTGGTATCTTTTCTACCTCTGGATAAGCAGTCCTATTTTTTGTTTGTTTGTCTGTTTGTTTGTTTGTTGTTCCCCTAACTGAAGATCAGCCTCCAACACGATAACCCTTTGTGCTCTCTGGGTCCAGAACTATCTCTCGAAGTGCTTTTCTGAATGGGAACGTTTTCACCAACGTCATCGCCTGGAGACATCTTCAGCCTGTCCTCCCCCCCTCCCCCCTCCCCCCTCCCCCCTCCTCCTTTTTCTTCTTTGTATTCTTCAGCTCTCCTTGCGCTGGTCTCTCACACGGTGACAGTGTTGTCCTAGGCATGCTCAGGTGTCTCCTAACCCCATCCAAGTGGGCTTCCAGTGTCATCATTTTGGGTTTCTTAGCCGCACTTTCATCGTCCTCGGGCAATTCTTTCTTTTTTATTTTCCACGGACGGGGGAGACCGGGGCTGGGGACAACACAACGACACACTGCGTGTGACCCGAAAAACAGACACATACACACCAGGCAATCACCGACAGGCTCTGAAAAAGGATCGGTCACTGGACACGGGGCACGCACGTTTGTTATCTGTGGAGTCATTGCAGACTGAACAGGCAGCAGCAAACTTTCGACTTCACGCAGCTACCGTTCATCAGTTGTGGAAACTGACATTCGAAACACGTAGTTAGGCTCTTGGTGCGATTTCACCTAGTCATTGAAATGTGTAAATGTGTACACACTGGAACCATGGAAAGTGAGACACCTCTCTCTCCCTCTCTCTCTCCTCTCTCTCTCTCTCTCTCTCTCTCTCTCTCTCTCTCTCTCTCTCTCTCTCTCTCTCCCTCCCCCCCTCCCTCCCTCCCTCCCTCACCTCATTTCTACCAAAGGTCGCCAAATGAAGATTCGTTTGTTTCCAAACCAAGTGTCCTTGCATTAAATTGGGTGGGAGCTTTCCCTAAGGATTGCATGGGAAGGTGTTATCCTCATTCGTTTTAGTAGTTTTCCTTAGAACTAGAAAATTAGAATTCTGCTGAATGATGAACATGCACCTCGCTTAAGTTTCTGCTAGGAAATCCATGCACCATGTTGATCGAACGAAAAGGAAAAGGATTTTTAGCAAGGTTTTTTTCTCCACTTCAGATGAATTTTACAGGGCGGGGAGGGGGGAGGCGAGGGGGTCTCTGTTTTTTATTTTTTTTTTAATTTTTAAAAAATTTTTATTCTTGGCTGTGTTGGGTCTTCGTTTCTGTGCAAGGGCCTTCTCCAGTTGCGGCAAGCGGGGGCCACTCTTCATCGCGGTACGCGGGCCTCTTCACTATCGCGGCCTCTCTTGTTGCGGAGCACAGGCTCCAGACGCGCAGGCTCAGTAATTGTGGCTCACGGGCCTAGTTGCTCCGCGACATGTGGGATCTTCCCAGACCAGGGCCCGAACCCGTGTCCCCTGCATCAGCAGGCAGATTTTCAACCACTGCACCACCAGGAAAGCCCAGGGTCTCTGTTTTTAATTTAAGGTCCTCTGAAACGTCAGTGATTGTTCGTGAACATACTCATGTGTACTATATTCCTCCATCCAATCGTCAGTCGTCTGGCAGAAGGAGAGCCTCATCACCGGCAAACAACATTCCGACCCTTAATGAGAAAATACTTTTCTGGTGCTTTCGCCAAAAAATGCAAAGCCCCTTATTTAAGCTAATGACATTAAAAAGAAATCCTTAGTACCTAGGAACAGAACAAAGTGAAAGACACACAATGCACAGACTTGGGGAAGAAAGAAAGAAAGGAAGGAAGAAAGAAAGAAAGAAAGAAAGAAAGAAAGAGAGAAGAGAGAGAGAGAGAGAGAGAGAGAGAGAGAGAGAGAGAGAGAGAGAGAGAGAAAGAAAGAAAGAAAGAAAGAAAGAAAGAAAGAAAGAAAGAAAGAAAGAAAGAAAGAAAGAAAGAAAGAAGGAAGGAAAGAGAAAATCTCTCAACCTAAAAGTTTTTGTAACAAACGGACAATCTGTGATTTGGTAGGTAAAATATATTTTTGGAACGTAAAGTTCTTTGAGACAAGAATGGAGAAGAAAACAAGAAAAAGACAATCAGAATTCAGAACCCTTAGAAACCTGAATCGGTCATGAACAGGAACTAGGAAGCCACGGTGAACGGGGTCCGTGACACCAGTGTTTCTGGACCGGCAAATGGATGATTCCATTCCATCATGTCTAGAAGCATACATTTTCACACAGCGTCACTTTTTCAAAATTTCTTTCCCCCAAAGTGATGCCAGAGGTGTGGAGTCATACATCGAAACATCTTTAGTTTTACAGTTAGTTTTAGTTTTACAGTTCCTTCTGTAATAAGGAGACAGAAGTAGGTCCACTGAGACTTGTTGAGCCAAGAACGTTTCCATAGGTTATCTTTGGAAACGATCTAGACGTTCCACGAATTCCCCATCATTCCACTTACGCCAACTCTAAAGTTTCTAAAGTGACCCCAAAGGTCTGGGAGAAACTCTTTTTAAGTAGACATACATACCACAACACATAACCTTTCTTAAGGAGTTCCTCCACCTAGAGCTATCGAAATCACTTGTTCTGAATCCCATGACGATGAGATGACCCGTGAACATCTCCTGAGACTTTAGACGACGTCAGCCATCACCCCCCAAGTTGTTTTTCTTGCTGACGAATTCGGTTCACTCCCGTGAACTTATTGGATTTGGGGTCGACGTAGATAGAAGAAAACGTTGACCTCGAATGCTGATCACGCTAAAGACCTGCCTAGTTTCATAAAACCCATCCCTTGACCTTGGCTATATCTCGGCTGAAGGGTTCATCCTAGATCACGTGAACTTGCAAAAACCTTCGGGCGGGTCCCTTTCTAGTGGACTGAATTCGGGAGTGCTTCCTTCTAAGCCAGTTCAAGAGAGCTCTTTCACAAGTTAACTGTGGCACTCGAATCCGTACGTAGACACAGGCCAGCTCTAGGAGGGAGCTACAGACATACCCGTTACCGGGCCCTTTCCAGATTCTTGCACAGCAGTACCATAGAAATGAAGATCGCTTCCACAAGACTCTAAGGCTAACAAGGCAAAACGTTTTAATTAAAAGACATAGCTTGTACACAAGGGAGAAGGCGGTGTGCGGGGTGGGGGTGGGGGGTGGGGGGTGGGGATGTGGGGGCGGGGGGGCGAGAGACAGCTCCCCGAGTCGCTTTGATCACGGAAGGGAGAGTCTGTCTCGGGATCACTGATCATTTCCGGAAATCCTCCAAATTCTTGGATCAGCAGCAGCTGGTTCCACGGTGGCTACCTATGGGGAATAGCAAGCGCTTCCACGAGGCGAAAGAAGCGCACGAGGATTTTCTGCAAGAAAGCACAGGAACAGATAAGGGTTAAATGTATAGTTGAGCTTCCTGTCTCGTGACAACTAGGTACAGTCGTGGGTGTCAACAGAGGTAACGTTAGTCTTTTACTCCCGCGAGCCCCTTTTGTGTGTGTGGGGGGGGCGTGCGTGTGCGTGTGCGTGTGCGTGTGTGTGTGTGTGTGTGTGTGTGTGTTTGTGGAGGGTCCGGGTTATTGCTCAACACCCCTCATGTCATATCCCCTTGCGATGAGGTCACCCTGAGTCAGGAGTGTGCGTATCTCCGTGATGCATCTGAAAGGCACGTGCCAAGTCAACCCAAGGGAAGAGTCAACTGCACCTCAAACAGTGTCTGAGCTTGCGATAGACACACCTGTCTTTCTCCAGTTTTGTCATCTCGACCGTCACCTTTGGACATTGTGGGGATGGCGCAGGCCGAGCCAGAATATCCACCATGTCTTTAAATATCAGTGAGTCTCAAGGGTGTGTGCGACCTTCACCCAGGAAGAGTGCGCCCTGATGAGCAAATTCCAGGGGACGCTGTCTAGAGCTGTGCTGCTGGAGGACCTCAGTTATCTGGTGTCCATGGGTGAGTCTGTCCACAGCCATTTATCTGATAAAAGATTACCCAGAGGAGCTTTGCGTATTCTGCCCCCCACCACGCCGATGCCTATACACTTACAGAGCATCCACATCTGCCTGAAGGGGATGTGCTTCTTGTGCTTCTCTCTTTCTTTCTTTCTTTCTTTCTTTCTTTCTTTCTTTCTTTCTTTCTTTCTTTCTTTCTTTCTTTCTTTCTTTCTTTCTCTCTCTCTCTCTCTCTCTCTCTCTCTCTCTCTCTCTCTCTCTCTTTCTTTCTTTCTTTCTTTTTATTTTTATTTTTTTCAGGATCCCACCAGGATGGACAATTTCTGGCCACAATCACACGTCTTCCTTTCTGCTCCATATCTAACAAACACTCAGAACAGTGCAGGACACTCACCTCATGGCACGCCTGCATCCAGTGGATGGATCAACGTGATAGGTAATTCCTAACCAGCTCCTCTGCTCTTGAAACCGTGGCAGAGTTTGGCACAACAGTCGTCATCATAGCAGACATTTTCCCTTTAAAAGAGAGTTCATGGAGATGGGGGGTGGGGTTGGGGGGTGGGGTGGGGGTTGGTTGGCCTTCCGAGGGAGCTGATGTTATTGAATATGTTTCTTTGAAAATAATGTTCGATCCACTATGGAACAACGGATTCACCCTCGTTCGAAAAACAAAGGATTTCACAGTCTGTTTCTGGTCTGGGGCCTGAGCATCAGCAGACAGTTCCTGAATACCTGAGCCCAAAGTCAGCGTCCCTCCTGCTCTGGGGAAGGGCTGGGAGTACTTCCCCGTGCTCAGGACGCCCTTCCCCGTGCTGCTCTTTAACGTCCGTTCGCCTCGCTCTTCCTCCTGACGTGAACCTGAAGACCACACGCAGGTTCCAACGCAGGGCTCCAAATCCAGGTCCATGTTTCCCACGAAACAAGTTATCGGCTGCACCAATCAGATGTGCTTTCACAGCTGGAGCAGGAGGAGAGATGAGGAGGATGCAAGAGGATTTCCCAGAGTCCTCAATCCAGGTGGGCTCCAGGCTCATTCGAGTCAGTGTGGAGAGAAGCCTGGCCACTAGGGGAGAAGGGCAGGTAATGCCCACCGCAGACTCCCCTGAGAAAGTAGTTTTCCTGACACATCTTGTAAGACATTACCCAGTGCACTCGTCCTTATAAACACCAGAGAAGTCACACACAGCAGAAACCCTGTGTCTGAGATCAGTGAGGTAGAGCCTTCAGCCAGAAATTACCCTCTTTAAGCCGAGGAAAATCATGTGGGGAGAAACCCTAAGCCTGGAACCACGGTGGGAGAACCTTCAGTTGGCGCTCCAGCCTCAGCACACACAGACAGCTCAGAGTGGGATGCATCCCTGACGTGGTAGGGAAGGCAGCACAAGCTTTACTAGGAGGACAGCAGGCCGTCGTCTTGGGCCAGACCACATAATCACCGCTGTAGAAGAAATCCGATGCAATGCATGGGAGAATCCCATTCGCCATGGAGCCAGCACTTGTAGGACATGAGAGGATTCACACTGAATAAAATAGTCTCAGCATGGTGAAGGAAGGACATTCTTCAGTGGTCCCTTATCCCTTGGTGTCCTCACACCAAGGAGGTGCCAATTCTAACGTCACAATGGCAAATTCCTCACCTAGTTCACATCAAGAAATGAATGCTGGGAATATACTGACTCTATAAAGAATGTGTGAGCCCCACGATTGAGACAAGGTTCAGACGTTTGGAGATTGTCTATTACTACAAATCTACAGCATAAATAGGTAGATGGCGAAGTATTTTGAGAATGCAAAGTTTGGTACCAAGAAAGAAAGCAACCCCACTTCAGTGGATCAGTACTTGGACATATGTAAGCACTCACTACCGAATGGGTGTGTGTCTTTCAAAACCAGGAAATGTTGCCCTGAGTCAGAATGGGTCAATTTTCCTTTCATACGCTCGCTGTGGATCAGTGAGGGACTTTCTATTTTTATGAAGTTGTAAACATAATTACAAACCCTAGGGTCAATCAGGAACTAAGTTTCAATGGTCAGTAAAAAAGTAGAACACAAGTGATGGGGGTTACCTGTTACATTACTGTTCAAATAGGTATGCACGCACATGTCAAGGATGAGTGGCCACAAGAATAAACACAACAAAGTTGAAACCTGTGCCTGTGCGTGTGTGCGTGTGTGTGTGTGACTCATAGGTGGATGTTTTCCATAGCCGTGCACTATGGCACTGCAGGATCTGTGGTTGCTGAGTCCCCGGAGGTGGAAGCGCAGATACAGGGCCCTGACTGTGAAGTTATCCATGGATTTTCACAGTGCGTGGGCTCGGCACCCGTAACCCTCCATGTTGGTTGTTCAACGGTCAACTCTAGTTTATAGATCAGAGAGGATAACATCATGTGTTCACTATTAATAACTTTTCCAAATAATCTTTATCTTTTTAAAAGGAAGACATCATTTAATCCATTTCACAAGCTGATATTGGGAACCTACTGCCCCAGCACGTGAATTATCCCTACAGAACACAAGATCCCCGAGAAGGAAGAGCCCTGAGCACTGAGACGCCATGAAGGTAGGCTTTTAGATGATATTCTCTGCTTCTCCAGCTTGAGGTAAAACATGGGATGACTGGGTCTACCTATCCCATTCCGGTTTGTCAAATGGGAGCCCCCATGGCACGTATCACCAGAAGTCGGTCCGTGATAACTCCATCTACAGGAATTCTTGGCAGTTTTATGTTCAGGATCATTTCTTTTCCTGCCATCGATTGAAAACTCCTTGGGCCCTGTTAGCAGTTACAGATTCAATGAGTCCAGTACTTCATAGGTTTTGTCACGTATTTAGAAGGGGAATCACCATCAAGTTGCTGAAATGAGGACTAAGTGTCTTTCAGACATGGAGATGGAAATAAATGGTGCTCTGCGGGGTGTGCGATGACAGGCACCCAGGATTCCTTCACCCAGCCCCCCCTTTGCTCCCTCACCGCTTCCTGGAAAATTGGCGCACACACACACACACACACACACACACACACACACACACACACACACACACACACACACACACACGGCTCTGGGGGCGCTATTTGCTGTCCATGATTTCACGTGCCTTTTGGGCACGGCTGGTAGAGATGGACATGAAGCAGCAGGACAGCAAGCTGGCATCTCGGTCGGCCTAGAGAAGTTTCCCAAGTGAAATATCAGAACCAGGGCAGGGGGGCGCAGAGAGAGGGGGGGAGGGGAGGCCCACGTGACCTGGGAGAGAAGTCGGGGAGGACCGCTGACCGTCCTCGGTTCAGGTTCCCCTTCCCCCCCCCCCCCCTCCGTTGAGAACCTGCCTTCGCTTCCTGCCCTCAGGTGTGTGAGAGGAGCATGTTTCTTTCCAACAAATACCAACACATCAATTCAGTCTGTTTGTGTGTTTGTTCTTGCTTGTTCGTTTTCTGGACGAGGCCAAAGAACCCTTCCAGTGGAGGTGTGTGTACAAAGGAGGATCTGACAGGATGGGAGGGTGCGGGTCAGTCCATGTGCCAAGAAATCCAGAGAATCTGTCGTAGCTGAGACTCGGGCCTTTTGCAGAAATAGGCCAAGAGAGTTCAGATTTGATCATTCACTGCCGAATAGTCATCACAGCAGTTTCCTGGAAGGGATTGTGTTGCAGGAGCCAGCGTGGCCCTCAGCCCTCAGGCCTCAGCCCGGCGGGCGGGCAGGCAGGCAGGCAGGCAGCGGCTATTGTCTGTTGTTCCCGCCCCCACCCCCACCCCCACCCCCGTTCCTTCTCCAGCGCTCCTTCCTAAGTCCCCTGGACTGACCTTTGCCAGGAGCGGGGGAGGGGAGGTCCGGACGATTCATTTGGCAGGGCCTCGTTCAATCGCTCCATTCAAATGCAGAAAGCTCTCCGGTCAAGTCGGAGGGTTTGACTTTGCCTCGAGCTTCTCTTTAATGAATGGCTTTTTCTTTTTTCTTTCCCCAATTTCCCCCACCCTTAGGCTGCCCCCTCCAAACTGCAGGGAGGGAAGGAGGGAGAGAGGAAGGGATGGGAGGAGGATATGTGAGAAACAGGTCTTTTTTCCAGGCAAAAGGAGTCCCCTCCTTTTCCTAACCCAGGAAACCCCACTACACCATTTGAGAATCATGGACACGCGTGAAAGCAGACGTCTTCACTTGAGATCTTCCTCCGCAGGAGGACAGAAAGGAGGGCCAGTGTGTCCCTCTTGTGCTGGCCGGTTCTTAGGTCACTTGAATTCAAAATAATCAATAGAGCATGGAGGCACATTTTGGGGCGGCCTACTCTGGAGCCCAACAGTTCCCTCCTCTGAAAGTTCCTTGGAACATATTAAAGCTGAGCTGGTGACGTGTGTGTGTGTGTGTGTGTGTGTGTGTGTGTGTGTGTGTGTGTGTGTGTGTGTGTGTGTGTGTGTGTGTCTGAGTCAAGGAGATTTCTAGATGTCAGGGTCGAAGCAACTTTAGAAGTTTGAAATAACTCTGGTGATGTCGTCGGGTGTTTGGTTCAAATTTCGGAGTGGCTCTCACAGAAACAGGAACGAGGACTTTTTCCATAGGAGCCGTTGTGGCCGTTTCTCTAAGGTTTTCGTCAAGTTCTCTAGCTTCCGTTTGCAGGGCTTCAGGCAAAGGGCCGTTTTAGTTCTCAGTGATGCCAAGTCAAAAGGGTGGGAGAAAATGGCAAACGTTCATGGAGAGAGTCGTAGCCAGATATTGGAGGGAACTCAAAAAACCTCGGGATGCAGTCCAGTTTTCAGGTTAAGAACAACACCCTAAGGGAAGTGAGCAGCACCAGAATTTCATATCCACAAGTGTGTATCCCCGTTTATGGAAACATAATTTTGGCCTCCAAGTAACATATGCAAATAACTCTATTGCCAGGGAAATAAGAAGCCTCACTGAGAGTTTCTGAATTAAGGAAAGTAGGGAGAAAAAGATCAGTGATTCTATCCTGCTGACAGAGGTATAAGTTACCAAATGGACGTCCCCCTTTAAAAATAAAAGAAGAAAATTGGGTTTTGTTTGTTTGTTTTTGTTTTTCTTTGTATCTGGAAGACAACAGATTTAACAATCAGTCCTAATCTCTCCCTCTCTCCCTCTCTCTCTCTCTCTCTCTCTCTCTCTCTGTTTCTCTCTCTCTCTCTCTTTATATATATATCAAAATACTTTATATAGATATTCTTTTTCAGATTCTTTTCTCTCATACGTCATTACAAAGTAGTGAGTAGAGTTTCCTGTGCTATATGGTAGGAGGTGTTTGCTGATTACCTATTTTATGTACAGTAATATGTATATGTTCATCTCAACCTCCTAAGTTATCTATCCCCCGCTTCCCCAAGCAGTCCTATTTTACACAAGTAGTCATACACATTGTCACCCTATTCATCAGTTCATTCAACCCCATGTAAGTCATTCTTTTTCTTCTTGGAGTCCAGTTTTTCCATCGGTTCTGCCGACCTTGCCTGATGATTGAGGGTGACTGGACGAGTGACGGTTCCAAAAAGTTTACAAGAGCTTTTGTGAAGGATTGTAGGATTTGCCCAGAGAAGCGGGTGCCTTGATCTGATCACACGGGAGGCTGTGGAAGGTAGACCCCAAGTGGCAAACACATTTTGTTTTTTTAACAGTCTCTGTGCCACGGTGAGGACATCAGGCTTGCAGCGAGGGAAGACTTCAACCCACACGGAAAACATACAAGGATGTTTGGATGACCCCTACTAAGTGGCAGTGGAATGAAGTCCAGTGGCTGGGGTTCAGAGGGTCCAGAGAGAGGAGGTTTTCTTTCCATAGAGAAAAATGATTTTCCCCCCCCAGGGTTACAAGCATGACAGGTCAGACGTTGCCGGTAGACTGTAGAAGTCTTCCTGCCAATGTCTATTTACAATTGGAGTCATCTTGGAGGCACCATGGGCGGGTGAAGGAATGCAAGGTGTGGGGGAGGGGGGAGGTTGGCCAGGGAGCAACCGGCTGGGCCACCGTCTCCCGTCTGCCATAGCCCCGACCGGCTGTTGAAAGGACAGAATGGACTTGATCCACGTGTGCCCCGCCACCCCCACCATCTTTCCACAGGCTCTTGTTACTGCCTTGGCGTGAAAGTCGGTTAGAACATCTCCCTGATACTGGGTCCAGCCCCTTTCGTGTGAGCCTCCATTTTGACGATAACAGACAACACTTTATGCCAGGGCAGAGAAGACTTCCAGGAAGAAAGGTCCCATCATTTCTGGAACAGTTAGAACACATCGGTGTACAGACACAAGCCAAAGAAGACTTCACGTTGTTCCTTCCTCTTTGACAACACTTTCCCGTGTCATCGAACCTCTCCAAGAAACTTACTCAGTTTCATCTCTCTCATTTCTCAGGAGAGAGAACACATTTTTGAGCTATTTTGAGGGCCCTCTCCTCCTGGATCCTATCTCAAAGTGCGTTCGAAGTCCAAAGGACTTCATCTGTCCTTCAATTTTTGGGCAAATGTGTCCAAAATATCCAAAAGATTGTAAAGCACTTAATCTGATAGGTCACTGTGAAACAGTGCTTCGTTAGCCATGTCACCAACATCCCAAGGAAAGACTTGCTAGGCAGAGAGAGAAGCTTCTTCTTCAGTTCTGAGCCAAACCTGGTTCTTTGAATATCGAGAGGACTAAGTTGATGTGAGTCCTCCAAGACCTGATAAAGGCAACCTAGAAAATAAGTGATGACTTTTGACAAAGACATAAGCTTTTCTTTCTTTCTTTTTCTTTCTTTCTTTCTTTCTTTCTTTCTTTCTTTCTTTCTTTCTTTCTTTCTTTCTTTCTTTCTTTCTTTCTTTCTTTTCTTTCTTTCTTTCTTTCTTTCTTTCTTTCTTTCTTTCTTTCTTTCTTTCTTTCTCTCTCTCTCTCTCTCTCTTTCTTTCTCTCTCTCTCTCTCTTTCTTTCTTTCTCTCTCTCTCTCTCCCCTCTCTCTCTCTCTCTCTCTCTCTCTCTCCCCCCCCCTTTCTTTCTTTCTCTCTCTCCTTAAAGATAAAGGAAAAAACCTTTCCTAATCTAATCTAATCTCTCATGATGGGCAGAGCAGATCGATAGAAGAAAAACCCAAACCCTAAACCCAAACCTGGTCCTTTTAACAGAGAGAGACAACTAAATTCTAATCTTGCACTGGTTTCATGTTGATACGAAAACTCATTTCTGTCTTTGAATCCACCCTCATCTTATCCAGTCCTGACCACGGATCCAATTCCTTTCCAAAGACACTTTTCTTCACACACCTTTTCCAATTGCCTGTGCCCATTTTTAGCTTGTCCCTTGTTTTCTATCTTTTCCATTGAGAAATGACTACCTTTAGGACAAAAATCTCTTTCTCCTTCCCCCAAACCTTATCTCCATACACCTTCTACTTTGCCTCCCCCCTCCCCCCCAAAAAAAGTCCTCTTCCTACCGTGACGATGGCGACATCAGGTAGCTTGGACCACACACGTTCCTTCTTTAGAATGCCTCGTCCTTGGACACTGTCTTTTTTTTTTTTTTTTTTTTTTTTCCTCTTCAGTGAAAGTAAGGAAGCCAACCACAGTGAACAGTGTGAAAATGGAATACTTTGTAGAAGTCTAGGCTCCTACCTAGTACAGTCTTTCCCTAAAGCACAAGATCTATCTAGGCATGGAACCAAACATGCTCAGTCTCTCCTCCGTAAAAGGTCCAAAGCAGGGAGACCCTTAGACTTGTGGAGCCATGAACATTTCAGTATTTTATCTTATGTGGAGATGATGTAGACACTCGCTGAGGTTTCATCCTGTCAGGGCACTTAGCCAACCTCTAAGCCTAGAGATGACCAGAGATGTTGGAAAGTCTTGAAGTCGGCCTGTGGAAAACAATCATTGGGGGAAAAGTTCCCCTTAAACATTCTTATCTCGTCAACATCTATGTCCTCTGTTATGAGCAATCCTACTTGGATGATTCGTGAACATTTCATGAGACATGAAAGCAGTTCAGTTCGTCATGATCTCTACACCTCCCGCCCCCCTCCCCTTTCACGTGAGAGATTTTCTTCCTGATTTCAGAGGGGAGAAGTAAAGGAGAGTCAGAGTGTCCCTCTCGTGGTGTTGTCACTCAAATTCCAAAACATCCCTATGCCACGGAGGCACATTTGGCGGTGGCCTACTCAGGGCCCCAAGACTTTCAAAGTCAAACTCAAGGAGGATGTAAATGTACTTCATGCCACCGAACCGGTGAACCTGATGGCTTACTAGGAGGTGATGTGTCATTGGCCCACCAGTTTAAAACACAGAACCAAACACCCTCTCCTCGATGACTCGGAACAAGTGAGTTCCTGGGTCTGTCGGAGAGGGTCCTCTCCTCCAGGTGGGTCAATAAGCACTGCACATGACAGTAGGTGTTCATGGTGTCCTTGGGAAAGAAAGGCAGGGAGAATTTTATATTGAAAAGCTTATCTTCTCACAGCATTTACACTATGAACGATGATGCAACTTCATTGGGGGTGTGTGGGGGGGTGGAGTTGGGCAGTGAAGGCCAGGGAGCCTGGCAACATAGAAGAGCCACGGAGGCTGTGTGTGACCCCAAGGATGTCCGGCGACTCCTCTCACTTGGGGGGTGGGGGGGAAGGGGGGGCGAGATTCCTGTGTGTCTGTCTGCATTCATCAGTCGTGGGAGAGGAAAAACGATGTTCCCTCAACGATCCTTCTGAGTTCTTGCCTGAGAACGCCCTGTCCCCAAAAGACAGCTCGAGAAGAGAGCAACCCACGGCTGAGGAACGCGTGCACTATGCCCCCCACGCAGGAGAAGCCCAAGCCAGAAGTCACTCGAAACGGCGGGCTGTGAGCTTGAGCTTCTCGAAGAAGATTTTTGTCCTCCTTTCAGGTCAGCAAGAAGAGGGAGAGGCAGAGCGGCAGAGGGTCCTTGTCGCCCACCCGTCGTTTCTGAAGCGCCGTAAATTCCAACTCCTCTATGTGCCAAAGCGGTCCATTTCGGGGTGCCCTATTCCGGTTCCCTCCCCACACGGAGAAAAATGCTCTGTCCCGATTCACTGAAAAGCTCCCAAAGGGCCTTGGTGTGAGGCAGTGGACCTATGCCCATCCTGCCTCCTCTTCAAATCATTTCTACCGATACAGAAGAAAAGACACCACCCCCACCCACCATGGTCTGCCACAGGCAGTGCAGCTATCCCTGGGGAAGGGGGATTTGGTATGGTAGCATGCGAACATCATTCCAACATCAATTCCATCTTCATGACGTCTCATGGAAGATGAGGATGCCACATGGCCTGGGATGGGGGGAGTGGGGATGGGTGAGGGAGAGGGAGAGAGAAAAAGAGGAAAGGAGAAAGTGGGTGGGGCGAGGCCGGGAGGGAGGGAGAGAGGAGAAAAAACAGAGAGAGAGAGAGAGAGAGAGAGAGAGAGAGAGAGAGAGAGAGAGAGAACAGAGAGAAACAGAGAGAAACAGAGAGGGAGAGAGAGACAGAGAGAGACAGAGACAGAGAGAGAGAGAGA
>NW_028124746.1:40000-55000 GCF_965194825.1 Balaenoptera physalus | reverse complement strand
CTGAGGGACAACCTGGAGCGCTCCAGGGGCACCACCGACGGCCAAGCAAGGCACGCTCACGCGCCAGCAGGGGCGCGCAGCGCAGCGGCGGGACGGCCCCCCTCCACCGACGCGGGGAGGACCGCTCGCGAGGCACACGCCAAGGAGGCGAAGCGAGAGTGTCTGCTGCGTCCGAGGACCACGGACCCGCCCGCGCCGCGAGGCAGGGGGCGGGAGACCGAGGGTCAGGGCCGGAGACCACCACCCCTGCCTTCCACACACCCCTCGACAGGCCAGGAGGGTGTGAAAAGAGAGGCGAGGGGCCCGCGGACAGAACGAGAAGAGCGGTCCCGTTCGCCAGGAACGTCCGTCCCTCGTCTAGCGCGACTTAGGTCCGGCCCAGGAGAGCGCGACATCACCACATCGATCAGTCAATCCAGCGAGCCAGGGGCCAGAAAGCCCCGAAGGGGAGGGGCACGGTGAGGACCATCATCCGAGGAGCCTGCTTCAGCCTCACCGGCAGCAGCCCCCATCCCCCCCGCGCCGCCTCCTCCTCCTCCTCCTCCTCCATTTTCTTTCTCTCAGGCAACAGTGGCCGACGACCCCGCGAGGAGAACGCCTGACACGTGGCACGGAGCCTGCGGGGTGGGGCCGTCTCAGCCACCACCGGGTGCCTGCGGCGGGGGGTGGGAGTCACACGGGGTAGAAGACCCACGCGCCACCTCGCCCCGCCGCCCTCGGGTGAGCCAGAGACCGGAGGCGGCACCACGGGCCGGGTCAGCCGGGCGCACACACGAGAGCCGGCGCGCAGGCCCAGGCGGGCGGCTCAAGCGGCAAGGGCCGGTTCGGGTGCCAGGCGGCAGTCCCAAGCCCAGAGCCCTGCATGCGTCCGGAGTCCCAAAGTCCTCAGCGACAGACGCCAAGGAAGACCGTGTCAGCACCTATCTGGTGGCAAAAAAGGTCCATTTCAGGAGAAAAATATCACGACGCCCGGCAGCGGGGCCCATCCACGAATCGCAGGGGTGGTCCCCGGGACCTCGGTCCCGCCACCTGTCCCCAACACTTCCCCATCCACACCAGTCCCGGAGCTCTCGGGGCCATCTGGTCGACCCGAGGAGCGTGGTGGCAAAGTGGGGGCGGGGCGGGGCGGGGCGGGGCGGGGCGGGGCGGGGCGGGAAAACGTGGGAGAGGCAGCGAGCGGGCCGGGGTCGCCCCCCCCCCGGTTCGCCCGCGCGGGCAGGTACCGGTCCCTCCGAGTCTCCGGGCGAGGACTTGGTTAGAGAAAAAGAAATATCCCACTCGGCCGCCTCCGACGAGCGGGCCCCACGAGGGACCGCGCCCGGGCCCAGGCCGCCCTATCCGGGCCACCCAGTACGCCTCGGGCCGGTTCCCACCCCCCGGCCGGGACTCGCGGTGGAGGAGGGGGCGGGGCAGGGTGAGAAAAAGTCGCGTCCGCCGACCGGGACCCACGTGGGCACGCTGAAGGGTCGGGTGCGCCCTCCCCGGCCACCCGCGCGAGCAGGGCCCGGTCCGTCCACGTCGCCGGACCCAGGGGGACTTGAAAACATTTTCCCAGGGAGGCGCCTCCCAGGCGACCGGAGCCCACGAGGGACCGCACCCGTGTTGGCCCGTGCCGGTCTCTCCGGGTCACCCCTCGCGGCCCAGGCCGGTCCCCACCTCTGGAGTCCGACTCGGAAAAACATCGGTCAGAAAGAATCCGACCACCGGGACCCACGCGCGCCCGCCACCGAGCCCGTCGCGCCCTCCACCGGCCTAAACGCACGGGCCCGGGCCGGTCCCCACCTCCGGAGCGGGGCGCTGTGGGGACCCGGGGAGGGAGGGGGTGGGGAGGGGGTCGGGGAACGAACGCTCCAAAGGGTGAGCCAGGAGAAGGCCCGACCGCCCATCCACAGGCGCTCCGGAGGACGCGAAAGACCCTCTCCCTTCCCACCGCGGCGGCCCGGCCCAGGTCGGGTCGGATGGCCGGGTCGGTCCCCGCGGCCGGAGGGGCGCGGGCGGATGCTGCTCGAACAGGCCAGGCGGTCCCTCAAGCCGGCTCGAGAGCGCGGCGACGGTCACACCCTCACAGACCTGCACGCCCAATCTCAAGCGACAGCAGGAGGCGCCCACGCCTGGGCGCCACCGGGACAGTCGCCACCAGCGTCGCCTGGCTCCCGGAAATCTGCCTCGGGCCCGGCGGCCGAGTCACAGCCCTCACGAAGGTCGCCGAAGCTCCAGAGACAAGGGACAATATAAAAGCGGCCGCCAGGTGGCTCCCGACAACCGGCTCCAACGTCCCCGGGCCGGATCCCGGTCGCCGGCCGGCCACCGAGGACGCTGCAGCGCCGCCGGGCCGCCCAAACGCCCGAGCTCAGCCCGGGGCGAGGCGGCGGGCGTCTGGCGCGGCCCCGAGGCGTCCGTCTCGGAGCTAGCTCCCGGGTCGGCACGGCACGGCGCGACCCCGGCAGCAGACGGGGTGGTGGTGGTGGGGGGGGGGGGGGGGCGGGGGAAGACGGGAAGATGTCGCCGGGAGGCTGCCTCGGAGGAGACGCGCTCCCCACGCGATTCCTGCGCGGGGGGAAATCCCACGGAGACGCCGGCGGTGCCCGGGGAGGCTGGCACGGGCTGCCCAGAGGGGCACGAGCAAGAAGATCCCCGGCTGCCCGGACGGAGGGAGGGAGGGAGGGAGGAAGGGAAGGGAAGGCGGGGACTGGCAAACCGAAACCAGGCCAGCGCTCAGAGAACAACGCAGGAATTCATCCTTTCTCGAACGGAGGAGGTCTTCCGGAAGCAGACACGCCAAGCCCAGAAGCTAGAAAGGAAAGGAAGGATACACTCTGACCCCCACACAAGTGGAAATAAACATCTATCTGTGCCTAGACGGCGACAAAGTCCAAAGACAACACATGGGTGCGTGGGTGGGGGAAAATGCACTTGCGGTCACGAGAACATGGATTTCAAAATGGACTGACCACAATCACGGGCGGGGGTGGGGGGGGGTGAGGCAGGCGGGGGTTGGGGGAATGCGGGCGGGTGGGGGTGAGGGGGCAGGGGGCGAGGGTGGAGTCCATAGCCATCCACTCAAGAAACTGAGTTCCGGTACATCTACACAATGCCACACTCTGAGTGCGAGCGTGGGCGTGTGCGTGGGGGTGGGGGTGTGTGTGTGTGGAGTGCGGTAAGTATCGACAACCCACCGTAGTCCCACCAGGACCACACCAAACCATACCAGCGAAGAAGTCAAGCTGTAGAACTACTCTGGCCTTTAAAACAAAGGAAAACACATGCACGTATAACACACATACACATATTACGTATGCTCGTGGCATACGTATACATGGACCTATAAAGGCCTAGGACAAGCCCAAGCATATCCCGTAAGGGGAGCCTATCCAAAACACACCGAGGCCTCACACAATTCAGCCTCCAGAAAACAAGCAACCCAGTGAGAAAAGTGGGCAGGAGGCCCGAACAGAACATGTTCATTAATTAGGAAAAAAAAAAAAAAAAAAAAAAAAGAAAGGAAAGAAAACAACTTTTTTTAGTAAAAAAACAAAACAAAACAAAAACACAACAACAAAACGAACAAAAATGAAACACAAAACATTTTTTCGTTAAGAAAAATAAATGGGGAACCAAAGAAGCGCACGCATTTCTCTTGACAAAGATACTCGGACAGGCCCAGGATCTGGAGTTGCGACAGCAAGTTCGTAAAGGCAGAAAAAGTGGCTCCTGATCGAACACGTATTTTTCAAGCTGAGAGAGACCACCACCACCGTGGCATGCTGGAGGACTCAGAGATGTCACCTGGCGGGTGACAGAATGGCTCTCCGACAAAAGACAGCAGTATGGAAAACAGTACGGAAGTCCCTCAAAGCACTGCACACAAAACTACCATGCGACCCAGGAACTCCACTAAGTGCCCACGGAGGGGGTAAAGAAGACATGTAACATGTCTATCTGTACCAACACCTATACCTATGTAGCTATAGGTACGGACACACTGTTAGCGCTCTCTGTGTCCGTACGTCTATATCTATGAGGAGAGAGAGAGAGAGAGAGAGAGAGAGAGAGAGAGAGAGAGAGAAACAGAGAGACGAAGAGTGGACAGTCACGTGAGTGCAATAGGTAAGGGAGATTAAGGCAACAAACAAACTCCCAACAGTGGTTTTGTAAGTCAACAATCAAGATTTCGATATCATGATGTCATCAAGCACCAACACTTCTAAAGGGGCACAACGACACACAGGGCTCACTGGGCAGGGCAGTTCAGGACCCTAAAATGACCCTGAAAGCTGAAGCTCAAAAAAGCAATCTTGTTCATCTCCACGGGGGAAAAATACCGTTGTCCCACGACATTCAAAAATCGTACCAAAAGGGGTGGGGGGGGGGGGAATCGTATCAAAACATTTAAAAACTCTCTTACTCACTCACCATTTAAAAGGTAGAGAATATAAAAAGAGCCAAACTACGATTTATTTAGTAGGCTGTCATGGAAAGCATCGACATGAAAGCATCTGATTCATTTTGTAAAATCCTAGGAACAGCAGTTTTCAACAGTGCTTGCCTTCTTGGCGTGGTATCTTTTCTACCTCTGGATAAGCAGTCCTATTTTTTGTTTGTTTGTCTGTTTGTTTGTTTGTTGTTCCCCTAACTGAAGATCAGCCTCCAACACGATAACCCTTTGTGCTCTCTGGGTCCAGAACTATCTCTCGAAGTGCTTTTCTGAATGGGAACGTTTTCACCAACGTCATCGCCTGGAGACATCTTCAGCCTGTCCTCCCCCCCTCCCCCCTCCCCCCTCCCCCCTCCTCCTTTTTCTTCTTTGTATTCTTCAGCTCTCCTTGCGCTGGTCTCTCACACGGTGACAGTGTTGTCCTAGGCATGCTCAGGTGTCTCCTAACCCCATCCAAGTGGGCTTCCAGTGTCATCATTTTGGGTTTCTTAGCCGCACTTTCATCGTCCTCGGGCAATTCTTTCTTTTTTATTTTCCACGGACGGGGGAGACCGGGGCTGGGGACAACACAACGACACACTGCGTGTGACCCGAAAAACAGACACATACACACCAGGCAATCACCGACAGGCTCTGAAAAAGGATCGGTCACTGGACACGGGGCACGCACGTTTGTTATCTGTGGAGTCATTGCAGACTGAACAGGCAGCAGCAAACTTTCGACTTCACGCAGCTACCGTTCATCAGTTGTGGAAACTGACATTCGAAACACGTAGTTAGGCTCTTGGTGCGATTTCACCTAGTCATTGAAATGTGTAAATGTGTACACACTGGAACCATGGAAAGTGAGACACCTCTCTCTCCCTCTCTCTCTCCCTCTCTCTCTCTCTCTCTCTCTCTCTCTCTCTCTCTCTCTCTCTCTCTCTCCCTCCCCCCCTCCCTCCCTCCCTCCCTCACCTCATTTCTACCAAAGGTCGCCAAATGAAGATTCGTTTGTTTCCAAACCAAGTGTCCTTGCATTAAATTGGGTGGGAGCTTTCCCTAAGGATTGCATGGGAAGGTGTTATCCTCATTCGTTTTAGTAGTTTTCCTTAGAACTAGAAAATTAGAATTCTGCTGAATGATGAACATGCACCTCGCTTAAGTTTCTGCTAGGAAATCCATGCACCATGTTGATCGAACGAAAAGGAAAAGGATTTTTAGCAAGGTTTTTTTCTCCACTTCAGATGAATTTTACAGGGCGGGGAGGGGGGAGGCGAGGGGGTCTCTGTTTTTTATTTTTTTTTTAATTTTTAAAAAATTTTTATTCTTGGCTGTGTTGGGTCTTCGTTTCTGTGCAAGGGCCTTCTCCAGTTGCGGCAAGCGGGGGCCACTCTTCATCGCGGTACGCGGGCCTCTTCACTATCGCGGCCTCTCTTGTTGCGGAGCACAGGCTCCAGACGCGCAGGCTCAGTAATTGTGGCTCACGGGCCTAGTTGCTCCGCGACATGTGGGATCTTCCCAGACCAGGGCCCGAACCCGTGTCCCCTGCATCAGCAGGCAGATTTTCAACCACTGCACCACCAGGAAAGCCCAGGGTCTCTGTTTTTAATTTAAGGTCCTCTGAAACGTCAGTGATTGTTCGTGAACATACTCATGTGTACTATATTCCTCCATCCAATCGTCAGTCGTCTGGCAGAAGGAGAGCCTCATCACCGGCAAACAACATTCCGACCCTTAATGAGAAAATACTTTTCTGGTGCTTTCGCCAAAAAATGCAAAGCCCCTTATTTAAGCTAATGACATTAAAAAGAAATCCTTAGTACCTAGGAACAGAACAAAGTGAAAGACACACAATGCACAGACTTGGGGGAAGAAAGAAAGAAAGGAAGGAAGAAAGAAAGAAAGAAAGAAAGAAAGAAAGAAAGAGAGAGAGAGAGAGAGAGAGAGAGAGAGAGAGAGAGAGAGAGAAAGAAAGAAAGAAAGAAAGAAAGAAAGAAAGAAAGAAAGAAAGAAAGAAAGAAAGAAAGAAAGAAAGAAAGAAAGAAAGAAGGAAGGAAAGAGAAAATCTCTCAACCTAAAAGTTTTTGTAACAAACGGACAATCTGTGATTTGGTAGGTAAAATATATTTTTGGAACGTAAAGTTCTTTGAGACAAGAATGGAGAAGAAAACAAGAAAAAGACAATCAGAATTCAGAACCCTTAGAAACCTGAATCGGTCATGAACAGGAACTAGGAAGCCACGGTGAACGGGGTCCGTGACACCAGTGTTTCTGGACCGGCAAATGGATGATTCCATTCCATCATGTCTAGAAGCATACATTTTCACACAGCGTCACTTTTTCAAAATTTCTTTCCCCCAAAGTGATGCCAGAGGTGTGGAGTCATACATCGAAACATCTTTAGTTTTACAGTTAGTTTTAGTTTTACAGTTCCTTCTGTAATAAGGAGACAGAAGTAGGTCCACTGAGACTTGTTGAGCCAAGAACGTTTCCATAGGTTATCTTTGGAAACGATCTAGACGTTCCACGAATTCCCCATCATTCCACTTACGCCAACTCTAAAGTTTCTAAAGTGACCCCAAAGGTCTGGGAGAAACTCTTTTTAAGTAGACATACATACCACAACACATAACCTTTCTTAAGGAGTTCCTCCACCTAGAGCTATCGAAATCACTTGTTCTGAATCCCATGACGATGAGATGACCCGTGAACATCTCCTGAGACTTTAGACGACGTCAGCCATCACCCCCCAAGTTGTTTTTCTTGCTGACGAATTCGGTTCACTCCCGTGAACTTATTGGATTTGGGGTCGACGTAGATAGAAGAAAACGTTGACCTCGAATGCTGATCACGCTAAAGACCTGCCTAGTTTCATAAAACCCATCCCTTGACCTTGGCTATATCTCGGCTGAAGGGTTCATCCTAGATCACGTGAACTTGCAAAAACCTTCGGGCGGGTCCCTTTCTAGTGGACTGAATTCGGGAGTGCTTCCTTCTAAGCCAGTTCAAGAGAGCTCTTTCACAAGTTAACTGTGGCACTCGAATCCGTACGTAGACACAGGCCAGCTCTAGGAGGGAGCTACAGACATACCCGTTACCGGGCCCTTTCCAGATTCTTGCACAGCAGTACCATAGAAATGAAGATCGCTTCCACAAGACTCTAAGGCTAACAAGGCAAAACGTTTTAATTAAAAGACATAGCTTGTACACAAGGGAGAAGGCGGTGTGCGGGGTGGGGGTGGGGGGTGGGGGGTGGGGATGTGGGGGCGGGGGGGCGAGAGACAGCTCCCCGAGTCGCTTTGATCACGGAAGGGAGAGTCTGTCTCGGGATCACTGATCATTTCCGGAAATCCTCCAAATTCTTGGATCAGCAGCAGCTGGTTCCACGGTGGCTACCTATGGGGAATAGCAAGCGCTTCCACGAGGCGAAAGAAGCGCACGAGGATTTTCTGCAAGAAAGCACAGGAACAGATAAGGGTTAAATGTATAGTTGAGCTTCCTGTCTCGTGACAACTAGGTACAGTCGTGGGTGTCAACAGAGGTAACGTTAGTCTTTTACTCCCGCGAGCCCCTTTTGTGTGTGTGGGGGGGGCGTGCGTGTGCGTGTGCGTGTGCGTGTGTGTGTGTGTGTGTGTGTGTGTGTTGTGGAGGGTCCGGGTTATTGCTCAACACCCCTCATGTCATATCCCCTTGCGATGAGGTCACCCTGAGTCAGGAGTGTGCGTATCTCCGTGATGCATCTGAAAGGCACGTGCCAAGTCAACCCAAGGGAAGAGTCAACTGCACCTCAAACAGTGTCTGAGCTTGCGATAGACACACCTGTCTTTCTCCAGTTTTGTCATCTCGACCGTCACCTTTGGACATTGTGGGGATGGCGCAGGCCGAGCCAGAATATCCACCATGTCTTTAAATATCAGTGAGTCTCAAGGGTGTGTGCGACCTTCACCCAGGAAGAGTGCGCCCTGATGAGCAAATTCCAGGGGACGCTGTCTAGAGCTGTGCTGCTGGAGGACCTCAGTTATCTGGTGTCCATGGGTGAGTCTGTCCACAGCCATTTATCTGATAAAAGATTACCCAGAGGAGCTTTGCGTATTTTGCCCCCCACCACGCCGATGCCTATACACTTACAGAGCATCCACATCTGCCTGAAGGGGATGTGCTTCTTGTGCTTCTCTCTTTCTTTCTTTCTTTCTTTCTTTCTTTCTTTCTTTCTTTCTTTCTTTCTTTCTTTCTTTCTTTCTTTCTTTCTTCTCTCTCTCTCTCTCTCTCTCTCTCTCTCTCTCTCTCTCTCTCTCTCTCTTTCTTTCTTTCTTTCTTTTTATTTTTATTTTTTTCAGGATCCCACCAGGATGGACAATTTCTGGCCACAATCACACGTCTTCCTTTCTGCTCCATATCTAACAAACACTCAGAACAGTGCAGGACACTCACCTCATGGCACGCCTGCATCCAGTGGATGGATCAACGTGATAGGTAATTCCTAACCAGCTCCTCTGCTCTTGAAACCGTGGCAGAGTTTGGCACAACAGTCGTCATCATAGCAGACATTTTCCCTTTAAAAGAGAGTTCATGGAGATGGGGGGTGGGGTTGGGGGGTGGGGTGGGGGTTGGTTGGCCTTCCGAGGGAGCTGATGTTATTGAATATGTTTCTTTGAAAATAATGTTCGATCCACTATGGAACAACGGATTCACCCTCGTTCGAAAAACAAAGGATTTCACAGTCTGTTTCTGGTCTGGGGCCTGAGCATCAGCAGACAGTTCCTGAATACCTGAGCCCAAAGTCAGCGTCCCTCCTGCTCTGGGGAAGGGCTGGGAGTACTTCCCCGTGCTCAGGACGCCCTTCCCCGTGCTGCTCTTTAACGTCCGTTCGCCTCGCTCTTCCTCCTGACGTGAACCTGAAGACCACACGCAGGTTCCAACGCAGGGCTCCAAATCCAGGTCCATGTTTCCCACGAAACAAGTTATCGGCTGCACCAATCAGATGTGCTTTCACAGCTGGAGCAGGAGGAGAGATGAGGAGGATGCAAGAGGATTTCCCAGAGTCCTCAATCCAGGTGGGCTCCAGGCTCATTCGAGTCAGTGTGGAGAGAAGCCTGGCCACTAGGGGAGAAGGGCAGGTAATGCCCACCGCAGACTCCCCTGAGAAAGTAGTTTTCCTGACACATCTTGTAAGACATTACCCAGTGCACTCGTCCTTATAAACACCAGAGAAGTCACACACAGCAGAAACCCTGTGTCTGAGATCAGTGAGGTAGAGCCTTCAGCCAGAAATTACCCTCTTTAAGCCGAGGAAAATCATGTGGGGAGAAACCCTAAGCCTGGAACCACGGTGGGAGAACCTTCAGTTGGCGCTCCAGCCTCAGCACACACAGACAGCTCAGAGTGGGATGCATCCCTGACGTGGTAGGGAAGGCAGCACAAGCTTTACTAGGAGGACAGCAGGCCGTCGTCTTGGGCCAGACCACATAATCACCGCTGTAGAAGAAATCCGATGCAATGCATGGGAGAATCCCATTCGCCATGGAGCCAGCACTTGTAGGACATGAGAGGATTCACACTGAATAAAATAGTCTCAGCATGGTGAAGGAAGGACATTCTTCAGTGGTCCCTTATCCCTTGGTGTCCTCACACCAAGGAGGTGCCAATTCTAACGTCACAATGGCAAATTCCTCACCTAGTTCACATCAAGAAATGAATGCTGGGAATATACTGACTCTATAAAGAATGTGTGAGCCCCACGATTGAGACAAGGTTCAGACGTTTGGAGATTGTCTATTACTACAAATCTACAGCATAAATAGGTAGATGGCGAAGTATTTTGAGAATGCAAAGTTTGGTACCAAGAAAGAAAGCAACCCCACTTCAGTGGATCAGTACTTGGACATATGTAAGCACTCACTACCGAATGGGTGTGTGTCTTTCAAAACCAGGAAATGTTGCCCTGAGTCAGAATGGGTCAATTTTCCTTTCATACGCTCGCTGTGGATCAGTGAGGGACTTTCTATTTTTATGAAGTTGTAAACATAATTACAAACCCTAGGGTCAATCAGGAACTAAGTTTCAATGGTCAGTAAAAAAGTAGAACACAAGTGATGGGGGTTACCTGTTACATTACTGTTCAAATAGGTATGCACGCACATGTCAAGGATGAGTGGCCACAAGAATAAACACAACAAAGTTGAAACCTGTGCCTGTGCGTGTGTGCGTGTGTGTGTGTGACTCATAGGTGGATGTTTTCCATAGCCGTGCACTATGGCACTGCAGGATCTGTGGTTGCTGAGTCCCCGGAGGTGGAAGCGCAGATACAGGGCCCTGACTGTGAAGTTATCCATGGATTTTCACAGTGCGTGGGCTCGGCACCCGTAACCCTCCATGTTGGTTGTTCAACGGTCAACTCTAGTTTATAGATCAGAGAGGATAACATCATGTGTTCACTATTAATAACTTTTCCAAATAATCTTTATCTTTTTAAAAGGAAGACATCATTTAATCCATTTCACAAGCTGATATTGGGAACCTACTGCCCCAGCACGTGAATTATCCCTACAGAACACAAGATCCCCGAGAAGGAAGAGCCCTGAGCACTGAGACGCCATGAAGGTAGGCTTTTAGATGATATTCTCTGCTTCTCCAGCTTGAGGTAAAACATGGGATGACTGGGTCTACCTATCCCATTCCGGTTTGTCAAATGGGAGCCCCCATGGCACGTATCACCAGAAGTCGGTCCGTGATAACTCCATCTACAGGAATTCTTGGCAGTTTTATGTTCAGGATCATTTCTTTTCCTGCCATCGATTGAAAACTCCTTGGGCCCTGTTAGCAGTTACAGATTCAATGAGTCCAGTACTTCATAGGTTTTGTCACGTATTTAGAAGGGGAATCACCATCAAGTTGCTGAAATGAGGACTAAGTGTCTTTCAGACATGGAGATGGAAATAAATGGTGCTCTGCGGGGTGTGCGATGACAGGCACCCAGGATTCCTTCACCCAGCCCCCCCTTTGCTCCCTCACCGCTTCCTGGAAAATTGGCGCACACACACACACACACACACACACACACACACACGGCTCTGGGGGCGCTATTTGCTGTCCATGATTTCACGTGCCTTTTGGGCACGGCTGGTAGAGATGGACATGAAGCAGCAGGACAGCAAGCTGGCATCTCGGTCGGCCTAGAGAAGTTTCCCAAGTGAAATATCAGAACCAGGGCAGGGGGGCGCAGAGAGAGGGGGGGAGGGGAGGCCCACGTGACCTGGGAGAGAAGTCGGGGAGGACCGCTGACCGTCCTCGGTTCAGGTTCCCCTTCCCCCCCCCCCCCCTCCGTTGAGAACCTGCCTTCGCTTCCTGCCCTCAGGTGTGTGAGAGGAGCATGTTTCTTTCCAACAAATACCAACACATCAATTCAGTCTGTTTGTGTGTTTGTTCTTGCTTGTTCGTTTTCTGGACGAGGCCAAAGAACCCTTCCAGTGGAGGTGTGTGTACAAAGGAGGATCTGACAGGATGGGAGGGTGCGGGTCAGTCCATGTGCCAAGAAATCCAGAGAATCTGTCGTAGCTGAGACTCGGGCCTTTTGCAGAAATAGGCCAAGAGAGTTCAGATTTGATCATTCACTGCCGAATAGTCATCACAGCAGTTTCCTGGAAGGGATTGTGTTGCAGGAGCCAGCGTGGCCCTCAGCCCTCAGGCCTCAGCCCGGCGGGCGGGCAGGCAGGCAGGCAGGCAGCGGCTATTGTCTGTTGTTCCCGCCCCCACCCCCACCCCCACCCCCGTTCCTTCTCCAGCGCTCCTTCCTAAGTCCCCTGGACTGACCTTTGCCAGGAGCGGGGGAGGGGAGGTCCGGACGATTCATTTGGCAGGGCCTCGTTCAATCGCTCCATTCAAATGCAGAAAGCTCTCCGGTCAAGTCGGAGGGTTTGACTTTGCCTCGAGCTTCTCTTTAATGAATGGCTTTTTCTTTTTTCTTTCCCCAATTTCCCCCACCCTTAGGCTGCCCCCTCCAAACTGCAGGGAGGGAAGGAGGGAGAGAGGAAGGGATGGGAGGAGGATATGTGAGAAACAGGTCTTTTTTCCAGGCAAAAGGAGTCCCCTCCTTTTCCTAACCCAGGAAACCCCACTACACCATTTGAGAATCATGGACACGCGTGAAAGCAGACGTCTTCACTTGAGATCTTCCTCCGCAGGAGGACAGAAAGGAGGGCCAGTGTGTCCCTCTTGTGCTGGCCGGTTCTTAGGTCACTTGAATTCAAAATAATCAATAGAGCATGGAGGCACATTTTGGGGCGGCCTACTCTGGAGCCCAACAGTTCCCTCCTCTGAAAGTTCCTTGGAACATATTAAAGCTGAGCTGGTGACGTGTGTGTGTGTGTGTGTGTGTGTGTGTGTGTGTGTGTGTGTGTGTGTGTGTGTGTGTGTGTGTGTGTGTGTCTGAGTCAAGGAGATTTCTAGATGTCAGGGTCGAAGCAACTTTAGAAGTTTGAAATAACTCTGGTGATGTCGTCGGGTGTTTGGTTCAAATTTCGGAGTGGCTCTCACAGAAACAGGAACGAGGACTTTTTCCATAGGAGCCGTTGTGGCCGTTTCTCTAAGGTTTTCGTCAAGTTCTCTAGCTTCCGTTTGCAGGGCTTCAGGCAAAGGGCCGTTTTAGTTCTCAGTGATGCCAAGTCAAAAGGGTGGGAGAAAATGGCAAACGTTCATGGAGAGAGTCGTAGCCAGATATTGGAGGGAACTCAAAAAACCTCGGGATGCAGTCCAGTTTTCAGGTTAAGAACAACACCCTAAGGGAAGTGAGCAGCACCAGAATTTCATATCCACAAGTGTGTATCCCCGTTTATGGAAACATAATTTTGGCCTCCAAGTAACATATGCAAATAACTCTATTGCCAGGGAAATAAGAAGCCTCACTGAGAGTTTCTGAATTAAGGAAAGTAGGGAGAAAAAGATCAGTGATTCTATCCTGCTGACAGAGGTATAAGTTACCAAATGGACGTCCCCCTTTAAAAATAAAAGAAGAAAATTGGGTTTTGTTTGTTTGTTTTTGTTTTTCTTTGTATCTGGAAGACAACAGATTTAACAATCAGTCCTAATCTCTCCCTCTCTCCCTCTCTCTCTCTCTCTCTCTCTCTCTCTCTGTTTCTCTCTCTCTCTCTCTTTATATATATATCAAAATACTTTATATAGATATTCTTTTTCAGATTCTTTTCTCTCATACGTCATTACAAAGTAGTGAGTAGAGTTTCCTGTGCTATATGGTAGGAGGTGTTTGCTGATTACCTATTTTATGTACAGTAATATGTATATGTTCATCTCAACCTCCTAAGTTATCTATCCCCCGCTTCCCCAAGCAGTCCTATTTTACACAAGTAGTCATACACATTGTCACCCTATTCATCAGTTCATTCAACCCCATGTAAGTCATTCTTTTTCTTCTTGGAGTCCAGTTTTTCCATCGGTTCTGCCGACCTTGCCTGATGATTGAGGGTGACTGGACGAGTGACGGTTCCAAAAAGTTTACAAGAGCTTTTGTGAAGGATTGTAGGATTTGCCCAGAGAAGCGGGTGCCTTGATCTGATCACACGGGAGGCTGTGGAAGGTAGACCCCAAGTGGCAAACACATTTTGTTTTTTTAACAGTCTCTGTGCCACGGTGAGGACATCAGGCTTGCAGCGAGGGAAGACTTCAACCCACACGGAAAACATACAAGGATGTTTGGATGACCCCTACTAAGTGGCAGTGGAATGAAGTCCAGTGGCTGGGGTTCAGAGGGTCCAGAGAGAGGAGGTTTTCTTTCCATAGAGAAAAATGATTTTCCCCCCCCAGGGTTACAAGCATGACAGGTCAGACGTTGCCGGTAGACTGTAGAAGTCTTCCTGCCAATGTCTATTTACAATTGGAGTCATCTTGGAGGCACCATGGGCGGGTGAAGGAATGCAAGGTGTGGGGGAGGGGGGAGGTTGGCCAGGGAGCAACCGGCTGGGCCACCGTCTCCCGTCTGCCATAGCCCCGACCGGCTGTTGAAAGGACAGAATGGACTTGATCCACGTGTGCCCCGCCACCCCCACCATCTTTCCACAGGCTCTTGTTACTGCCTTGGCGTGAAAGTCGGTTAGAACATCTCCCTGATACTGGGTCCAGCCCCTTTCGTGTGAGCCTCCATTTTGACGATAACAGACAACACTTTATGCCAGGGCAGAGAAGACTTCCAGGAAGAAAGGTCCCATCATTTCTGGAACAGTTAGAACACATCGGTGTACAGACACAAGCCAAAGAAGACTTCACGTTGTTCCTTCCTCTTTGACAACACTTTCCCGTGTCATCGAACCTCTCCAAGAAACTTACTCAGTTTCATCTCTCTCATTTCTCAGGAGAGAGAACACATTTTTGAGCTATTTTGAGGGCCCTCTCCTCCTGGATCCTATCTCAAAGTGCGTTCGAAGTCCAAAGGACTTCATCTGTCCTTCAATTTTTGGGCAAATGTGTCCAAAATATCCAAAAGATTGTAAAGCACTTAATCTGATAGGTCACTGTGAAACAGTGCTTCGTTAGCCATGTCACCAACATCCCAAGGAAAGACTTGCTAGGCAGAG